>NW_024704809.1:180475-260757 GCF_018977255.1 Callorhinchus milii
CCACACTCACAGGCCGCCCCCCCACCCCACCACACTCACAGGCCGCCCCCCCACCCCCACCCACCCACCCCGTGTTACCAAGTGGTGAGTTAGTGTGGATTTACCGTGTGATCGTGTCCCAGAGAGGGCAGTTCTGCTCTCAATCTACAGCAACAAAATAATTTGCACTTTCACATGGGGCGGGTGGGCACGTGGGCACTTTAGGGCAGGAGCGGGAGTGGGGAAGGGGGAAGAGGAGAGTTGGGGGGGTTCTGGGTATATAGCACAGAGATGATCGTGAACGAGGAGGGTGGGAGGGAGTGTGGACGGACGCACAGTTGTAGAGGGAGCTTTACTGCGTCTCTAACCCTGACCTGGGAGTGTGGACGGACGCGCAGTGTAACGGAGGCCGTGGATGGACATGGAGGTTGGCAGGTTACAGGAAGGTTCCCATCTTCTCCCCCCCCCCCCACCCCCTCCTCCTCTGGCCATCCTCTGGCCTTGACGTATTTCAACAGCCGACGCCAAAGAGATGCTACGCGCGTGTGTCCCGACTCGTTCCCTGCGGTGAGAGCCTCGGAAACAGCCGAGATCAGGCGAGGACATCATTCCCCATCTCGTCCGAAGCAGCAGAAAAACACGAGCCAACGGACTCAAACCGAAGCAGGGTCTCGTTGGGGCTGAACTGGCCCCAAGGTGACATTGCCTGGCAATGGGATGTCGGAATGGACCCCCCCCCACCCTCTGTGACGGTCTCCTCTATCCCCCTCTCCCGCCCCTCTATCCCCCTCTCCCACACCCCTCTATCCCCCTCTCCCACACCCCTCTATCCCCCTCTCCCACACCCCTCTATCCCCCTCGCCCACACCCCTCTATCCCCCTGTCCCACATCCCTCTATCCCCCTGTCCCACATCCCTCTATCCCCCTCTCCCACACCCCTCTATCCCCCTCTCCCACACCCCTCTATCCCCCTCTCCCACACCCCTCTATCCCCCTCGCCCACACCCCTCTATCCCCCTCTCCCACATCCCTCTATTCCCCTCTCCTACTCTGCTCTAAATAGGGTAATCAGAGGAGTATGGAGTAAGGAAACTTGTCCAACGTTTCTCCCTGCCGGGAATCGAACTCCGATCCTCTCACGTCCGAGGCGAGTGCTCTAACCACTGAGCTACAGGTAACTATTATTATAATAAGCTGAGATAAGATAGTCTACATAATAATAATGCAAGGATGATGATGATTATGATTATTATTATGTAGATTAGCCTTTGTGTTTGCATCATAAGAGTCATTGTGCTTCACGGTAACTTGGTATCTCTCCCTCTCTCCCAGGTCCTGTGCCGGTCAGACTGGTGAACGGGAACAACATGTGCTCCGGGAGAGTCGAGGTGTTGCACAACTCCACTTGGGGAAGTGTGTGTGGGGATCACTGGGGTACGGAGGAGGCCAATGTCGTCTGCAGACTGTTGAACTGTGGAGTGGCCACGTCAGCGACAGGGAACGCAAACTTCGGACAGGGGACTGGGCCGGTCTGGCTGTCTGACGTGAGGTGTAATGGGACAGAGGCCGCCCTCGATCAGTGCCCGGCAAAGCCGTATGGAAACAACAACTGTCACCACAGTCAGGACGCCAGCGTTACCTGCTCAGGTAAGGAACGATTTTGATTTGTGTTTCGGAGCTGTATTCAGATGGGACCTTGGTTGACCAAACAAAATAATAATAATCCTTGCAATTGGACTTGTGTCTTTGAGATCAATAAGATATCTCAAATAAATAATAATAAATTGGTCAATCAATGCACGGAAGTTTGTGGGACGCTGCTGTGCCCAATTGGCTGCCGCGTTTTGACAACAAAACATACGGTCGAATGACTTTACAGTGTATTCAGTGAAGCGCTTTGAGACGCCACGAAGACACGATAAGGCCCTGTATCAAATGCAAGGATTATCTGATTATTCTTCTGATGTAGGACTTGGGTCACCTACTGTTGGCTCAGGGGTAAAAGGGCAACCCACTGAGCCAGGCTGACAACAGTTAGCTCCCATGAGAGTGCCTCATTCTTTGCTCATTGACTCCAGGTCCTGTGCCGATCAGATTGACCGATGGTCTCAACATGTGCTCCGGGAGAGTCGAGGTGCTCCACAACTCCACTTGGGGAAGCGTGTGTGGGGATCACTGGGGTACGGAGGAGGCCAATGTCGTCTGCAGACTGTTGAACTGTGGAGAGGCCACGTCAGCGACAGGGAACGCCACCTTCGGACAGGGGACTGGGCCGGTCTGGCTGTCTGACGTGAGGTGTGAGGGATCAGAGGCCGCCCTCGATCAGTGCCCGGCAAAACCGTATGGAAACAACAACTGTAGCCACAGTCAGGACGCCAGCGTTACCTGCTCAGGTAAGGAGCGATTTTATTCTACGATTGAATTACTGATTGAAAATTCTCAGAGTGAAAAACATTCCCGTCCAGTCTTCCTGATTTCTCCTTAAACGGCACCGAAACAGACCATTCAGCCCAACTCGTGGTGGTGTTTATATTACACACCCCCACTCCCACACTCCTCTATCCCCCTCTCCCACACCCCTCTATCCCCCTCTCCCACACCCCTCTATCCCCCTCTCCTACTCTGCTCTAAATAGGGTAATCAGAGGAGTGTGGAGTAAGGAAACTTGTCCAGCGTTTCTCCCTGCCGGGAATCGAACTCCGATCCTCTCACTTCCGAGGTGAGTGCTCTAACCATTGAGCTACAGGTTACTATTATTATAATAAGCTGAGATAAGATAGTCTACATAATAATAATGCAAGGATGATGATGATTATTATTATGATTATTATGTAGATTAGCCTTTGTGTTTGCATCATAAGAGTCATTGTGCTTCACGGTAACTTGGTATCTCTCCCTCTCTCCCAGGTCCTGTGCCGGTCAGACTGGTGAACGGCAACAACATGTGCTCCGGGAGAGTCGAGGTGTTGCACAACTCCACTTGGGGAAGTGTGTGTGGGGATCACTGGGGTACGGAGGAGGCCAATGTCGTCTGCAGACTGTTGAACTGTGGAAATGGCACGTCAGCCATAGGGAACGCCACCTTCGGACAGGGGACTGGGCCGGTCTGGCTGTCTGACGTGAGGTGTGAGGGCGCAGAGACTGCCCTCGATCTGTGCCCGGCAAAACCGTACGGAAATACTACCTGTGGCCACAGTCAGGACATTGGCGTTGCCTGCACAGGTAAGACTATCGTAGTGTCATAGAATCTTACAGCACAGACGGAGTTCGTTCAGGCCATCGTGCCTGAGCCGGATCTTTGAAAGAACCACCAACTAGCCCCACTCCCCCCACTCTTATCCCAACTAGCCCCACTCCCCCCACTCTTATCCCAACTAGCCCCACTCCCCCCACTCTTATCCCAACTAGCCCCACTCCCCCCACTCTTATCCCAACTAGCCCCACTCCCCCCACTCTTATCCCAACTAGCCCCACTCCCCCCACTCTTATCCCAACTAGCCCCACTCCCCCCACTCCCCCCACTCTTATCCCAACTAGCCCCCACTCCCCCGCTCTTACACCAACTAGCCCACTCCCCCCACTCTTACCCCAACGCATCCCACTCTTATTCCAACCAGTTCACACTCCCCCCGCTCTTACACCAACTAGCCCCACTCCCCCCGCTCTTACACCAACTAGCTCCATTCCCCCCGCTCTTACACCAACTAGTCCCACCCCCCCGCTCTTACCTCAACCAGCCCCACTCCCCCTACTTTTACACCAACTAGCCCCACTCCCCCCACTCTTACCCCAACTAGCCCCACTCCCCCGCTCTTATCCCACAGCCCTGCACATTTTGACTTTTTAAGTACCTATCTAATTCCCTTTTTGAAAGCTATTCTCAAACCTGCTTCCAGTGTATTCCAGGCCACAACAACTCTCTGGCTTAGAGAGCTGCAGCGTTGGATTGGATTGGGACAGGTCGTGTGCTTGTAGTTTGCTCCGACCTGATGTTCTGTCTCTTGTTCCAGGGCCACATCCTATGCGACTGGTGGATGGAGACACCATGTGTTCTGGGAGAGTCGAGGTCTTTCACAACTCTGTCTGGGGAAGAGTCTGCGGCGACGACTGGGATATAGCGGACGCTCGGGTTGTGTGTCGACAGATGAGCTGTGGCAACGCCATGTCAACAGGTGGAGGGTTTTCCCTTGGCCGGGGGAAAGGACAAACCTGGCTGGATAAGGTCAAGTGCTCTGGGGATGAGAAGTTCCTGGATCAATGCCGATCTCAGCCATGGGGACACAGTAACTGTGTGCTGGGTACGGACGCTGCTGTGGTTTGCTCAGGTAAACAGGTCTCTATATCATAATGTTTCAACACAGGTTACACCTACAGACAAGCTGGTCACTCAACAACAACTTGCATTGGGCACAGCGCCCCCTCACACCGGGCAGCGTCCCAGAACGCTTGACAGCGGTGGAGCATGATACTCAAGCCAGGAGGGGAGGAGGGAGGTGACCATAGGCACTGATCGAAGAGTTCGGTCTTCAGGAACGACCTGAAGATGGGGAAGGAAGGGGCAAGGCGGAGGGATAGAGGAAGAGTGTTCCATGGTTTGGGGGCACAGTGGCTGAAGGCACGGCCATCGATAGTGGAGTTGAGGGTACGAGGGATGAACAGGAGGCGGGAGCCACCCAAGCGGAGGCAGGGGGTATGGGAGTGGGGTGTGGGTGGAGGAAGCAAATCGGATTAGGTTTGCCACAAGTTATTCTCCCAAAATACTGTGTCGATCTCCACCAGGTCCTGTGCCGGTCAGACTTGTGAACGGGAAGAACAGGTGCTCTGGGAGAGTTGAGATATTCCACAACTCCACTTGGAAATCTGTGTGCGGAGATGTCTGGGATTCCAATGCTGCCAGCATCGTCTGCAGACAGTTGATGTGTGGGACCATCCTGTCTATCTCAACCTTGGCCAAATTTGGAGAGGGGACAGGGCCATTCTGGAGCCCCGACGTGAGGTGTAATGGGACAGAAGCTGCCCTCGATCAGTGCCCTACAAACCCGTATAGAAAATACATTAACTGTAACCACAGTCGTGACTCCAGCGTTATCTGCTCAGGTAAGGAGAGAATTTAATAATAATAATAATAATAATAATATCCTTGCACTTGGTGGATTTCCTTATGTCTCAGACAACACTGGTGTCCAGTGTTCCGCCTCGCAAGCGCGAGGATCTGGGTTTCATTTCCGGGTGGGTCAGGGCAAAACATTGGGCAAGTTTCCTTACTCCAATCGCTGACTGTCCAGTGCTTGGGACATCCTCCTGACATTTGCGCTACACAAACGTAAATTTTTATTGTATTTTACTCCACACGCCTCTGTTTACTGAGCGGTACGTAGGAACCCAGTTGCTCGTCGATTGGTGGATTGCCTTTCTGGGGGTAAAAATCCCTTCAAAATAATAATAACAATAATAATTTGGCCACTCAATCCACGACTATTTGTTGGATACGGCTGTGCGCATTTCGCCCCCAAAAATACACAGTCAATTCACTTGACAACATATTCTGTTTGAGACGTCTTGAGGATGTGATAAGGTGCTATATGAAATGTGAGGATTATTCTTATTACTCTACGAGGTTAGAGCGGAGGGGCGGCTGATTGTGCGCTGAGTTTACTCTGACCTGATGCTCTGTGTGTTTGGTTGCAGGGCCCCAGCCCGTGAGGCTGGCGAACGGAGACACCATCTGCTCAGGGAGGGTCGAGATCTTTCACAGTTCCACTTGGGGCAGCGTCTGCAGGGACGGGTGGGACACGGAGGATGCTCGGGTCGTTTGTCGACAGCTGAGCTGTGGAGACCCCACGCTATCGATCGCACCCGTCTCCGCCAGCCAAGCCATCGATCAGATCTGGTTGATGAAAGTGAGATGCGTTGGGACGGAGAATTCGCTTGACCAATGTCCGGCCAACCCATGGGGTCAGCACAACTGCAATCACGAGGATGATGTTGGTGTCAAGTGTTCAGGTACAACCAGAGGTTTACAGGTCTCGCCATTTTATAATAATAAAAATAATAATTTTCCCATGCCATTTATCCCTCCGCTCGACGGGCACTGGCTTGCTTCACATTCCCAGCCCCTGCCCTGCCCACACCACTATTGGCGGTCAGGCCTCCCTCCATACCCTCTAGAACTCTATCCCAGAACCTCTCTGACTCACTCCTCCCTTGCCTCCTTCAAGGGCAGTCTGAAGACCTTACACTTTGACCGTGCCTTTGGTCATCCTTCCACCTACACCACCCTTCCCCCCTTTAATTCCCTCCAACCCCAACCCCTGGCTTGGGTACAAATTCTACACTGTATAGCGCCTTGAAACGTCCTCTCAATGTGTAAGTTGTTTCCACAAACGACAAATTGTTGCTCATCGGGGCATGTCTTTCAATCTTATTGCCCTCCTTGTCTCTACAACTCTTAATCCCTTTACTTCCTACATAACTATCTGCCTCTCACACCTCAATCCATCTTCTGTGTTTCAATGTTTCTATCCATTGAATCCAATAACAAATAAGTGACCATGTTTGTTTGCGTGTGTCCACAGGTCCCGTGCCCCCGCGGCTGGTTCACGGTTACACTCGGTGCTCGGGGACGGCTGAGCTGTTCCGTAATTCCTCCTGGTTCAGGCTTTGCCAGGATCACTGGGACCTTCGGGCTGTCACCATCCTGTGCCGGCAACTCAACTGTGGAGTGGCTTTGTCAGCCTCAACAGCCTTCGAGTCGCAGCCCGGGGAGCTCCATGTGAGATGCAATGGGACTGAGTCTGACCTGGATCAGTGTGTCACAAGTGACCAGAAAGTGAGCAACTGCGTCTACCCACATGGAGCCACAGCCGTCTGCTCAGGTAAGAGGAACGTTGGCAAGACGGAAGCCATATTCATTGGCTCCCACCAACATTTCTCTCCCTACGGGTCTGAACTCCTCAATCTCTCCTGGGCTCTCCTTCAGACTCACCGAACCCATGTGCAACTTAGGCATCAGGTTCGATTCCCAGCTTTCCTTTCTACCACACATCCATTCCCTGACCATCAACAAAAGCAGCCGAAACCCTCATCCACGTCTTTGTCACTTCCAGGCTGGACTATTCCAAAGCCCTCCTCACTGGTCTCCCCAGCTCCACCATATACAGCATACAATTAATTCCAAACTCTACTTCCCGGGATCTCACCCGCACAAAACTCAGGACTCGTGTGATGGGTGCGCAGAGATTGGGGTGTGATGGGGGTTTGAGGGCTGGTCAGATGAGATATGATTGGGGATTGGGCATTCAACATCTCTGCCCCCACACTCTGGAACTCTATCACGCAATGCCTCCACCTCACCCCCTCTCGTGCCTCCTTCAAGTCCAGTCTAAAGACCTTCCTCTTCGACTGTGCCTTCTTCCATCCACCAACTCCATCCCCACCACCCCCTGCCCCTCTGCCCTCCACCCCTTCTGACCCCAACTCCCAGCTTAGGGTAAAAAAAAACAATGCCCTGGGACGCTTTTTCGACCTGGAGTGGGCTACACAAGTATAATTTGTGGTTGTTGATGATGGCCGTGCGAGTATATTTTGCTATGTTGCAATGACTTGTTCCCAGGACGGTTGCCGGTCAGGCTGGTGGGGGGGAACACCATGTGCTCAGGCAGAGTGGAAATCCTTTACGCCTCCTCCTGGGGGACCGTGTGCGACGCCGAGTGGGACAAGAAGGACGGGGACGTGGTCTGCCGGGAGCTGAACTGTGGAGAGGCTGCGTCGGCTCCCAGTGGGGCGTTCTTCGGGAGAGGGAATGGGACGGTGTGGCTGGACGGAGTGAGGTGTAACGGTGCGGAGGGTTCCCTGGATCAATGTCTCACCAAATCCTTGGCTAACAATACCTGCTCCCACCATCAGGACGCCAGTGTCATCTGCTCAGGTAAGAGCGGCTGATAACTAACCTCAGAATAGAGGCAGAACTGCTTGCCATATGGCAAGATTTGGGGTTCAAAACTCCCTCTCAGAAGTTTGAGCTCACAGTCATAATAATAATAATAATAATATTATTTTGCATTTGATATAGCGCCTTATCACGTCTTCGAGATGTCTCAAAAGTGCTTCACAGGATACACCGGAAAATGAATTCACTGTATAAACTAACAAATCCCTCCCATTGTGTACCTAAAAGTCCATAACACCTTTGATAAAGTACCATATGTTATAACAAACTTGGGTCTAATCACCGACATCCTTGGCTGCTGTTTCTCATCTCTCCCTCTCTCCCAGGTCCTGTGCCGGTCAGACTGGCGAACGGCAATAACATGTGCTCCGGGAGAGTCGAAGTGCTCCACGACTCCACTTGGGGAAGCGTGTGTGGGGATCACTGGGGTACGGAGGAGGCCAATGTCATCTGCAGACTGTTGAACTGTGGAGAGGCCACGTCAGCGACAGGCAACGCAAGCTTCGGACAGGGGACTGGGCCGATCTGGCTGTCTGACGTGAGGTGTGAGGGCACAGAGGCTTCAATTGATCAATGCTCTACGAGTCCATATGGGGTGGACCGCTGTAGCCACGTGCAGGATGCTGGGGTTACCTGCTCAGGTAAGGAGTTTTGCAGCTGTGTTGGTCTTGTGGGCCTGTAGTTCAAGTTCATAGGAAACGGCAACCTAGGCTGACACTGCAATACAGTACTGGGAAAGCAACAACAACTACAACTTGCATTTATATAGTGCCCTTCAGTGCGAGGTAGAGTTCCGGAGTTCTTAAGCACTGCATTATTATTGCCGGGGACGCCTTTAATGCCAGAAGGAATCAACAGTAAGAAATTGCATTCACACAGTGCCTTTCATGTCCAGGAGGACATTCAAAGGAGCTGCACAGGGAAGGGTTTGCACCCGAAATTGGGGTTAGAATCGAGGAAGGTGGAGGGCAAAGGGTGGATGGGGGAGGGTGGCTGCTGATGTTGGCACAAAGAGGGTTAGCTGTGTTATCTGAGCAGAGGGGATGGCAGAGGAGTGGGGCAGGAGTAGATCAGAGAGGTAAAGAGGTCCATGGGAGTGAAGGGATTTGTATGTGAGGTTGAGCTTGAAATTGTTACAGTGGGAGATGGAGAGACCGATGGGACTGATTGAAATTACTCCACAACAACTACAAATTACACTTGTTTTGTGCCCTTCACGTCAGAAAGACTGTGGGATAGGGTGACTGTTGAGGACTGGGCGATGGGCAAGTCCTAGTTTGGTGAGGGTGAAGATATGAGCTGCAAAATTCTGGGTTTCGTTCACGGTTTGCGGATCATTTAGTCACGTCCTTGAGGCAGTTTGTCCCAGGATGATTCCAGACAATAATAATAATCCTTCCATTCGATACGGCGCCTTATCACGTCTTCGAAACGTCTCAAAGCGCTTCACAGGATACACTGTAGAGTGAATTGACTGCATATTTTGTGAGCAAAATGCGGCAGCCAATTGCGCACAGCAGCGTCCACAATCTCCTAATACATCTCCTCGCTCCCAGGTCCTGTGCCGGTCAGACTGATGGACGGCCACAACATGTGCTCCGGGAGAGTCGAGGTGCTCCACAACTCCACTTGGGAAACTGTGTGTGGGGATCACTGGGGTACGGAGGAGGCCAATGTCGTCTGCAGACTGTTGAACTGTGGAGAGGCCACGTCAGCGACTGGCAATGCAGCCTTCGGACAGGGGACTGGGCCGGTCTGGCTGTCTGACGTGAGGTGTAATGGGGCAGAGGCCGCCCTCGATCAGTGCCCGGCAAAACCATATGGAAATGACAATAACTGTAGCCACAGTCAGGACGCCGGCGTTATCTGCTCAGGTGAGTTGGATTTTTCTGCGCCACCAACTTGTCAGTGAGTGAAGCTAACAGAGGGTGAAGGAGAAAATTGTGGTCAACGGTGAGAGCGTCACCACTTGCTGGACAGTCAGCTGGTCAGACACCAGACAGTCAGACAGTGAGAGTGTCAGACGTCAATCACCCAACTGGGTAATGCTTTGATTAGGAAGTACTGGGATAATAATAATAATAATAATCCTTTCATTTGATACAGCGCCTTATCACGTCTTCGAGACTTCTCAAAGCTCTTCACGGGATACACTGTAAAGTGAATTGACTGTATGTTTTGTGGGCGAAACGCGACAGCCAATTGCGCACAGCAGCGTCCCCACAAAGAGCCGTGGGTTGATTGAGTGACCAAATTAGGGGATGAGTGAGATTCACCCAGAAAAGCTCTCAGGAAAAACACTCAGTTTACATTGTGATAGAAATCCTAAGTCACTCACCACCTCTCTCCCAGGTCCTGTGCCGATCAGACTGGTGGATGGCCAAACCATGTGCTCCGGGAGAGTCGAGGTGTTGCACAGCTCCATTTGGGGAAGTGTGTGTGGGGATCACTGGGGTATGGAGGAGGCCAGTGTCGTCTGCAGACTGTTGAACTGTGGTGACGCTACGTCAGCGACAGGGAACGCAACGTTTGGACAGGGGACCGGGCGGGTCTGGCTGTCTGACGTGAGGTGTAATGGGACAGAGGCCGCTCTCGATCAGTGCCCGGCAAAACCATACGGAAACAACAACTGTCACCACAGTCAGGACGCCGGCATTATCTGCTCAGGTAAGGAGATCTCACCAGCCCTCTTTTCCCTAATACAGTTGAACTTCCTGATAACGGAACCCCACTGGACCTGGCAGCAAAGATGGTTGTATCAAGGGTAAAGTAGGGTTTGGCCGTCAAATAGGTGCACCACCTAGATACTTTGTGATGAATCACTAGCAAAAACTACAACAACTTGTACTTACACAGTGCCCCTCACTCAGGGTAACATCCTGGAGCGCTTGACAGTGGCGGGGAACAACACTAATCCAAGGGGAGGAAGACGGGCGGTGACCATAGGCATAGTCCAATGGGAAAGTCTTCAAGTGTGACCTGAAGATGGGGATGGAAGGGGGCAACGAGGAGGAAGGGTTAGAGGGAGAGTGTGACCAATGTTTTGGGGCGTAGTGGCAGAAAATGCAACCATGAGAAGGTGCTTTACCAAATGCAAGGATTATTATTGAACCTAAGCCAAAGTCATTCCTCCCTCCCTCCCTATCAGGTCCTGTGCCGGTCAGACTGGTGGACGGGAACAATATGTGCTCCGGGAGAGTCGAGGTGCTCCACAACTCCACTTGGGGAAGCGTGTGTGGGGACCGCTGGGATAAGAAGGGAGCCAGCGTTGTCTGCAGAGCGCTGAACTGTGGGGGGGCCAGGTCAGCGACCGTGAACGCAACCTTCGGAAATGACACCGGCCCGATCTGGCTGTCTAACCTGAGGTGCGAGGGGACAGAGGCTGCCGTCGATCAGTGTTCCAGTAACCCGTGGAATACAAACAGCTGTAACGACAGACAGGTCGCTACCATCACCTGCTCAGGTGAGGCTACGCCATTGTGAATTTGATCCTAATGGTATTATTGATGCTCTCCTGGTTGCCGTTAATCTGCTCTGTTCCCTTGAATTCCCCCCAACCTCCTCCCATCCCCACTCCCGGATTTCCATTGCCCTTTGTGAAGCCTGCGTGACGGGCGGCATGACTGTGGGTTCAAGCCCCACATCGGGGACTTTGAGCTCACAGTCCAGGCCCCACTGCTAGTAAACTCTGCATTGTCTGAGATGCTGTCGAACTCGCCTCTTCCTTCGGACGGGTTTACACAGTCAATCCCGAACAACAGATGTACTCGAAGCGTATCGTACAGTAATCAAAGTTTACAACAATAGTATAGGTGATCAGTCTACACAATTGTAAGGGTAGCATCAGTATTCTCTGACTGTTCTGCTCCAAATGATTGCTAGAAACTCCCTTCCTTATATACTCTACTTGTCTTACTACAGAACCCTGAGATCACCCCTAATCTAGAGGTCCCTTGGACCAGGTTCCTACAAGACACCAAGTTAATGAGCATTTCGACTATCCATCAATGTTATCAGGACATCTTTATCTTTCCTTGAGTCTTTGATGGTCAAGGACATCTCACTAATTGAGTACTGGCTACGTCTGTCTACCTTTTACTAATTGGATGCTGGTCTCTCTACATCTTATCTCTATATCTGTGGTAACACCTTGCAAATGTGTAGACAATGACAGATTGCAACCGGTCAGTAGATGGGATCATTAATTAGCATGGCCTTCTCTAATCCTAGTCCAGCCATATTTTTACAACCTCTCTCTCTCTCTCTCCCAGGTCCCGTGCCGGTCAGACTGGTGAACGGTAACAACATGTGCTCCGGGAGAGTCGAAGTGCTCCACAACTCCACTTGGGAGAGTGTGCATGGGGATCACTGGGGTACGGAGGAGGCCAATGTTGTCTGCAGACTGTTGAACTGTGGAGAGGCCACGTCAGCGACAGGGAACGCAGCATTTGGACAGGGGACTGGGCCGGTCTGGCTGTCTGACGTGAGGTGTAATGGGACAGAGGTCGCCCTCGATCAGTGCCTGGCTTACCCATACAAAAATAACAATAATTATAGGCACAGTCAGGATGCTGGCGTTACCTGCTCAGGTAAGGAGAAATTTTATTACCAGGTGTTTTGGAGCAGTATTTAGACAGGACCTTGGCTCACATGATACCCCCTTTAGATGTTATCAACTGGCCAGAAAAGATGGTCACTCATCTGCAGAGCCTTGGGTTGAGGAGATGTCTATATCTCCAATGTCTTGAACATTCCTCCCTCCCTCTCTCGCAGGTCCTGTGCCGGTCAGACTGGTGAACGGTAACAACATGTGCTCCGGGAGAGTCGAGGTGTTGCACGACACCATTTGGGGAACAGTGTGTGGGGATCACTGGGGTACGCAGGAGGCCAATGTCGTCTGCAGACTGTTGAACTGTGGAGAGGCCACGTCAGCGACAGGGAACGCAAGCTTCGGACAGGGGACTGGACCGGTCTGGCTGTCTGACGTGAGGTGTAATGGGACAGAGGCCGCCCTCGATCAGTGCCCGGCAAAACCGTATGGAATTAATACCTGTCACCACAGTCAGGACGCCAGCGTTACCTGCTCAGGTAAGGAGCGATTGTAGTAAGATGTTTGTTGAAGCAGCATTCTGTGACCGATCAACCGACCCCCCCCGACCAAAGGAGGTGTGTGTGCCTTGGGACGTAATTTTGTATTGTAATGTATGTTGCATCTAGACTCAAAGCTCTCAATGCCTTTGATGGTCTCATCGATGAACACCCCTCTCTCTCTCTCTGTCTCTCCTAACAGGTCCCATACCAGTCCGACTGGTGAACGGTAACAACATGTGCTCGGGGAGACTGGAGGTGTTCCACAACTCCTCTTGGGGGAGCGTGTGTGGGGATCATTGGGGTGCGGAGGAGGCCAGTGTCGTCTGCAGACTGTTGAACTGTGGCACGGTTTTATCAACGCCGGTCAACACACCCTTTGGACAGGGGACTGAGCAGATCTGGTTGTCGGACATGAGGTGTAATGGGGTGGAGGCTGCTCTCGATCATTGCCCGGCAAACCCATATGGAAATAATAACTGTAGCCACAGTCAGGACACCAGTGTTATCTGCTCAGGTATCTATACTAAATTCCCAGCTGTTAAGCAACCCAAACGGTTCCTCTGCAGATCAGTTAGATACTTTACCTGATGTGATTACAATACATGGTTACAAGCATCCTTAGGAGGTGGGCCATGGGCACGAGCATGGATACGACGAAAGAATGGGGTTCGAATGCCGCAACAACAACAGATTACACTTCGGAAGGATGTCACAGGGCACTGAACGATCGGGGTTTTGGATCCGAGCTGGGAGTTGGGTTCAGCAGGTCGGAGGGCAGGGAGGCGAGAGGATGGGTGGGTGGGTGAAGGCACAATCGAAGAGAAAGATCTTTAGATGGGACTTGAAGGAGTTGAGATGGAGGGATTGTGGGATAGAGTTCCAGAGTGTGGGGACAGAGATGCCTGATCGCCCGACCACCAATAGTGGGGAGGGAAGCAATGACTATTTTGTACTGAGTTTGCTCTGACCTGATGCTCTGTGTGTTTGGACGCAGGGCCCCAGCCCGTGAGGCTGGCGAACGGAAACACCATCTGCTCAGGGAGGGTCGAGATCTTTCACAATTCCACTTGGGGCAGCGTCTGCAGGGACGGGTGGGACACGGAGGATGCTCGGGTCGTTTGTCGACAGCTGAGCTGTGGAAACGCCACGTCATTGACCTCACCCGTCTCCCCCAGCCAAGCCAGTGGTCAGATCTGGTTGAAGAAAATGAACTGCTCTGGGACGGAGAATTCACTTGACCAATGTCCTGCAGACCCATGGGGTCAACACAGCTGCACTCATGTTGTTGGTGTCCAATGTTCAGGTACTGGATAATAATACTAATAATATTTACATTTGATGTACTTTGATTTAAACACTGGGCCAACAACAACACATTACATTTACACAGCGCCTTTCATGCCAGGAGGACGTCCCAAGGCGCTGGACAGTCAGGGGTCTGCACCTGAGCTGGTGGTTGGGATCAGGAGGGGGTGGAGGAGGCGGGGAGGGTAAGGGTAGGAGGGTGACCGAAGGCACGGTTGAAGAGGAGGGTCTTGAGATGGGTTTTGAAGGAGGCAAGTCAGGGGGTGAGGTGGAGGGACCTTGGGATGGAGTTCCAGAGGTTGTGGGGCAGAAAGGCTGACTTTCTGACCGCTGTTGGCGGTGTGGGCTGAGCTGCAGCCCAGGTTGATAGGAGATCACAGAGGTAAGGAGGAGCAAGGTCGTGGGGGGAAGGCTTTGAAGGTGAGGACCAAGATCTTGAACTGTATCCTCTGGGGGACAGGGAGCCAGTGGAGTCAAACGAGGATGGTGGTGGGCAGAATCATGGTTCTCCAAGAGAAGCCAACGAAGGAATTGATTGGAAGATAAAACGGGGCATCAGTCCCAATCATTTATTCTGTTCTTGGGAATCTTGGTGGACTACCAACCTTTGCTTGGACAACGTCCTGAAGGATCGGGCTGAGAAGGGGGTGAACGGCATACTGGTATTGTTCGTCCTTCTTCAAGGACAGCAAGGTCCCAAGGCAGGTCCAGCTTGTGGCAGAGAAAGAACTGTGTTAGACAGTCCTTCTTTATCTATCCGAGCTCCTGGGCGTCGAGCAGAAAGACTTCCTCTGACCCACTTGCAAAGTCCTCGATCAAGAAGTGAGGATGCCCAATCTCTCTGATGCCCATCAGAGAGAGGAGATGCTCACCTCTTATGTCTGGGCTATGATTTTCTGCGGGTTCCCCAATGAAGATGAAAGGACAGTGTCTGACCCCAACTGAGTCGCATGGATTTTCTGCACACACTGGAACAATAATAATCCTTACATTTGATACAAGGCCTTATCACGTCTTCACAGGATACACCGTAAAGTGTAGTGGCTGTGTATTTTTGTGGGCGAAACAAAGTTGTGGATTGAGTGACCAAATTATTTTTAGACAAGAACTTATTTGTCCGCAGGTCCTGTGCCCCCACGGCTGGTTCACGGTTACACTCGCTGCTCGGGGACGGTTGAGCTGTTCCATAACTCCTCCTGGTCTGGGATTTGCCGGGATCACTGGGACCTCCAGGCTGTCACTGTCCTGTGCCGGCAACTCAACTGTGGAGTGGCTGTGTCAGCCTCCACAGCCTTCGAGTCGCGGCCAGGGGGGCTCCATGTGAGGTGCAATGGGTCTGAGTCTGACCTGGATCAGTGTGTCACAAGTGACCAGAGTGCGAACAATTGCTCCCACCCCCAAGGAGCCACAGCCGTCTGCTCAGGTGGGGTGATGGGCGTGCGATGATTGGTGTGATGGGGGTGTGAGGACTGATGTGATGGGGTGTGAGGACAGGTGTGATGGGGGTGTGAGGGCTGGTTTGATGGGGTGTGAGGGCTGGTATGATGGGTGGGGGAGGCCTGGTGTGATGGGGAGGCCTGGTGTGATGGGGAGGCCTGGTGTGATGGGGAGGCCTGGTGTGATGGGGTGTGATGGGGTGTGAGGGCTGGTGTGATGGGGTGTGAGGGCCGGTGTGATGGGGTGTGATGGCCGTGCGAGTATATTTTGCTATGTTGCAATGACTTGTTCCCAGGACGGTTGCCGGTCAGGCTGGTGGGGGGGAACACCATGTGCTCGGGCAGAGTGGAAATCCTTTACGCCTCCTCCTGGGGGACCGTGTGCGACGCCGAGTGGGACAAGAAGGACGGGGACGTGGTCTGCCGGGAGCTGAACTGTGGAGAGACTGCGTCGGCTCCCAGTGGGGCGTTCTTCGGGAGAGGGAATGGGACGGTGTGGCTGGACGGAGTGAGGTGTAACGGTGCGGAGGGTTCCCTGGATCAATGTCTCACCAAACCCTTGGCTAACAATACCTGCTCCCACCATCAGGACGCCAGTGTCATCTGCTCAGGTAAGAGCGGCTGATAACTAACCTCAGAATAGATTCACCCTGAAAAGCCCGGGTCAATTGCTTGCCATATGGCACTGATTTCGAAGATTTGGGGTTCTAAACTCCATGTCATCACTTTGAGCTCACAGTCTTAATAATGATGATGATGATAATAATAATAATAATCCTTGCATTTGATATAGCGCCTTATGACATCTTCGAGACATCTCAAAGTGCTTCACGGGATATACTGAAAGATAAATTGACTGTAAATTGTAGACAAAACATGACAAACGACAAATTAAACTAACAAATTGTGTACTTAAAGGTCCATAATGCCTTTCATAAAGTACCATATGAGAGACTGTTATAACAAACTGTGGGGATAATCACTGACATCCTTGGCTGCTGTTTCTCATCTCTCCCTCTCTCCCAGGTCCTGTGCCGGTCAGACTGGTGAACGGCAACAACGTGTGCTCCGGGAGGGTCGAGGTGCTCCACAACTCCACTTGGGGAAGCGTGTGTGGGGATCACTGGGGTACGGAGGAGGCCAATGTCGTCTGCAGACTGTTGAACTGTGGAGAGGCCACGTCAGCGACAGGGAACGCCACCTTCGGACAGGGGACTGGGCCGGTCTGGCTGTCTGACGTGAGGTGTGACGGCACAGAGACTTCAATTGATCAATGCTCTACAAAAGCGTATTGGGTCCACAGCTGTCACCATGGGCAAGATGCTGGGGTTACCTGCTCAGGTAAGACTATCATAGAGTCATAGAATCATAGAATCTTACAGCACAGAAGGAGGCCAATGGGCCCGGCTCTAAGAAAGAACTACCAACTAGTCCCAAACCCCTGCGCTTACCCGATAACCCTGCACATTTTTCCTTTTTAAGTACCTATCGAATTCCCTTTTTGAAAGTAACTATCGAATCTTCTTCCACCGCACAGGAATGCTACTTGCCAATACAACACAGATTTAGATTTGTAAAGCGCCTTTCACGTCAGGACGTCCCAAGGCACCGAACAGTCAGGGATTACACCTGAGCGGGGTGGGGTTTGGGATCAAGAGAGGTTGGAGGGCAGAGAGGGTAGGAATGTGGCCGAAGGCACAGTCGAAGAGTCTTGAGACGTGCTTTGAAGGAGGCACTACTCATATTCCGGATGAACCTTGAGTTCAGAAGATTCAGGGGTGGATGATCTGATTGAGGCTTTTGAAATAATAAAGGGATTTGATAGGGTAGATACAGAGAAACTATTTCCTCTGGTGGGTAGGGGGAATCCAGAACAAGGGGGGCATCATCTTAAAATTAGAGCCATGCTATTTTAAGAGTGAAATCAGGGGCAGTTTTTCACCCAAAGGTTTAATGGAAATCTGGAACTCTCTCCCTTCCCCAAAGGCTGGATCCATTCACATCTTCATGACTGAGGTGGATAGATGTTTGTTGGGTCAGAGTGTTAAGGGATATGGGGTAAGGGCAGGTAATTGGACTTGAGGTACAGATCAGCTACGATCTTACAGAATGGCAGAACAGGCTCGAGGGGCTGAATGGCCTCCTTCTGTTTCTATGTTTCTTATGTTTCTCGTTCTCTCCCAGGTCCTGTGCCGGTCAGACTGGTGAACGGCAACAACATGTGCTCCGGGCGAGTCGAGGTGTTGCACAACTCCACTTGGGGAAGCGTGTGTGGGGATCACTGGGGTACGGAGGAGGCCAATGTCATCTGCAGACTGTTGAACTGTGGAGAGGCCACGTCAGCGACAGGGAACGCAGCCTTCGGACAGGGGACTGGGCCGGTCTGGCTGTCTGACGTGAGGTGTAATGGGACAGAGGCCGCCCTCGATCAGTGCCTGACAAAGTCGTATGGAAATGGCAATAACTGTAACCGTAATCATGTTATGGTTACCTGCTCAGGTCAGTGAACGCAGGAAAGAGGCTTCAGTTTGACACCTTGTACTTAGAGCTGTGGAATCCTGTAGCTCAGTGGTTAGAGCACTCAAGCGAGAGGACTTGGGTTCGATGCCCAGCAGGGCGAAACGTTGGGCAAGTTTCCTTTATCCACACGCCTCTGTTTACCCAGTAAGTAGGAAGCCTGTTGTTAGTCGATTGGCGGATCGCTTTTCTGGGGCTAATAATTCCTTCACAAAAAAATAAGTTGGGCGCCCAAACCACGACTGTTTGTGAAACACTGCTCTGAGCAATTGGCTGTCGCGTTTCGCCCACAGAATATGCAGTAAACCGAATTGACTGTGAATTGTAATAAACCCTGCGCTCTATCACATCTTTGAGATGTCTCAAAGCACTTTGCAGAATGTACTGCAAAGTGCAGTGACTGTATATTTCATGGGCGATTGCACAGGTCCTCTCGCTTGCGAGGCAAGTGCTCTAACCACGAAGCTACAGGATTCAACTAATGTCCTCCAGTCGGTGCATCAGGACCAAAATCAGTACTTACACATTTGCCTCTCTCTTTCTCTCTCCCTCCCTCTCTCCCAGGTCCCGTGCCGGTCAGACTGGTGAACGGGTACAACATGTGCTCCGGGAGAGTCGAGGTGTTGCACAAGTCCACTTGGGGAAGCGTGTGTGGGGAAAGATGGGGTACGGAGGAGGCCAGCGTTGTCTGCAGAGTGTTGAAGTGTGGGACTGTCCTGTCCACAACAACAGAAGAGCGGAGTGGGCTGATCTGGCTATCTGACGTGAGCTGCGAAGGGACAGAAGCCGCCCTCGATCACTGCTGTTCGAGCTTATATGGAGAAAGTAACTGCAGCCACAGTCAGGTGGCTGTTATTACCTGTTCAGGTGAGTGGGGTTTGGCTTCATCTGGTGAATGCGCAAATATTAATATTTAATGATAATAATCCTTGCATTTGACACAGCACCTTATTACGTCTTCGAGACGTCTCAAAGCACTTCATGGGATACACTGCAAAGTGGAGTGACTGTATATGTAGTGGTTGATGGTTATTATATGTCAGCGTGTGGCTCAGTCGCTGGGTGTCAGCCTGGCTCAGTTGGTGGCTGTGGGGAAATGGGGTTAGAGAGCGCCAGTGGGGTTATGAAGTAGTGACTGATTGTGCGCTGAGTTTACTCTGACCTGATGCTCTGTGTGTTTGGTTGCAGGGCCCCAGCCCGTGAGGCTGGCGAACGGAGACACCATCTGCTCAGGGAGGGTCGAGATCTTTCACAATTCCACTTGGGGCAGCGTCTGCAGCGACGGGTGGGACACGGAGGATGCTCGGGTCGTTTGTCGACAGCTGAGCTGTGGAGACCCCACGTCATTGACCTCAACCGTCTCCGCCAGCCAAGCCAGTGGGCAGATCTGGTTGAACAAAGTGAACTGCTCTGGGCTGGAGAATTCGCTTGACCAATGTCCTGCAGACCCATGGGGTCAGCACAGCTACACTCATGTTGTTGATGTCCAATGTTCAGGTACTGTATGATACCAACAATAATATTAGGTATTTTTGCATTTGGTGCACTTACATAAGAACATAATTATAGAATCATAGAATCGTACAGCACAAAAAGAGGCCATTCGGCCCATCGAGTTCTATGCCGGCTCTTTGAGAAGAGCAATGTAATGTTAGACAAGAACTTATTTGTCCGCAGGTCCTGTGCCCCCACGACTGGTTCACGGTTACACTCGCTGCTCGGGGACGGTTGAGCTGTTCCGTAACTCCTCCTGGTCTGGGATTTGCCGGGATCACTGGGACCTCCAGGCTGTCACTGTCCTGTGCCGGCAACTCAACTGTGGAGTGGCTGTGTCAGCCTCCACAGCCTTCAAGTCGAAGCCAGGGGGG
Source organism: Callorhinchus milii (assembly GCF_018977255.1). NCBI lineage: Eukaryota > Metazoa > Chordata > Chondrichthyes > Chimaeriformes > Callorhinchidae > Callorhinchus > Callorhinchus milii. The sequence goes on from NW_024704809.1 coordinate 200,621, forward strand.
CTCCATGTGAAGTGCAATGGGTCTGAGTCTGACCTGGATCAGTGTGTCACAAGTGACCAGAGTGCGAACAATTGCTCCCACCCCCAAGGAGCCACAGCCATCTGCTCAGGTGAGATGTGCTGTCTGCTCAGGACTGGGGTGATGGGCGTGCGACGATTGGTGTGATGGGGGTGTGAGGACTGGTGACACAATACAAAATTTCACATCAGGAGGTCTTGTCCAAGGCGCTGGCAGTTAGGGATCCACACCCGAGCTGGTGGTTGGGATCAGGAGGGATGGAGGGCGGGTAGGGTGGGCATAGGAGGGAGGCCGAAGGTGGGGTCGAAGTTGCGATTGATACCTGCCTTCAAGGAAGCAAGAGAGGGAGTGAGGCGAAGGAAATGTGGGATGGAGTTCCAAAGGGTGGGAGCTGAAGGACCACCTGCCAATGGTCGGGTGGGCGGGCGGGGGATGCGGAGCAGACTGGAGCCCGCTGAGCAGAGGAAGCGGATAGGTTGATTTGGGGGTGTGAGGGCTGGTGTGATGGGGATGTGAGGACTGGTTTGATGGGAGGGGTGAGGGCTGGTATGATGGGGTGTGAGGGCTGGTATGATGGGGGGGTGAGGACTGGTTTGATGGGGGGGTGAGAACCGGTGTGATGGGGGAGGTGTGAGGACTGGTGTGATGGGGTGTGAGGGCTGGTGTGATGGGGTGTGAGGGCCGGTGTGATGGGGGTGTGAGGGCTGGTGTGATGGGGGTGTGAGGGCTGGTGTGATGGGGTGTGATGGCCGTGCGAGTATATTTTCTATGTTGCAATGACTTGTTCCCAGGACGGTTGCCGGTCAGGCTGGTGGGGGGAACACCATGTGCTCGGGCAGAGTGGAAATCCTTTACGCCTCCTCCTGGGGGACCATGTGCGACGCCGAGTGGGACAAGAAGGACGGGGACGTGGTCTGCCGGGAGCTGAACTGTGGAGAGGCTGCGTCGGCTCCCAGTGGGGCGTTCTTCGGAAGAGGGAATGGGACGGTGTGGCTGGACGGAGTGAGGTGTAACGGTGCGGAGGGTTCCCTGGATCAATGTCTCACCAAACCCTTGGCTAACAATACCTGCTCCCACCATCAGGACACCAGTGTCATCTGCTCAGGTAAGAGCGGTACCCAACTGCATCTCATCCAGTGTCGTTATATTGGATTCATCCCTAACCCTAATCCTTACCCCAATTCCAACCATTACCCCAATACCAATGCTAATCCTATTGGGCAACGGAATCCAACCTCCAGATTTTATTTAAAAATTCTCACCTCTGACCCAGCGCCGTTCACATCAGGGGACATCTTCACTGTAAAGTGTAGTGACTCTGTCTTGTGGCCCAACATGGAAACCAATTTGCACACAGTGACATCTCCGCAAAAAGCTGATGTGGCCAATTTTTGGCTCGGACACTTTACTCTATGAGTGGCGAAGTGGAAGATCTTTATCTTCCTTGTGGATTGAGAATCATTGCAATTGGTTTTATGACCTCTCCCAAATTATTCCAAACTCTCAGTATTCCTTCCTCTCTCCCAGGTCCTGTGCCGCTCAGACTGGTCGACGGTAACAACATGTGCTCCGGGAGAGTCGAGGTGTTGCACAACTCCACTTGGGGAAGCGTATGTGGGGATGATTGGGATACAGAGGAGGCCAATGTCATCTGCAGACTGTTGAACTGTGGAGAGGCCACGTCAGCGACAGGGAATGCAGCCTTCGGACAGGGGACTGGACCGGTCTGGCTGTCTGACGTCAGGTGTATTCACATGATTGCTCCAAACCGATGTTCCTCAGACTCTTGGTGGAACCATCACTGTAGCCACAGCCAGGATCTCAGCCTTACTTGCTCAGGTGAGGTGCTCAGGCAGGTGTTTGGACATGTTTGCTCTCTCACCCCTGACCCTGCGCATTCTCTCCTGACCCTGCGCCCTCACCCCTGAAGACCTTCTTGTGGCTAACTAATCTATATGCCCTCCAGTCACTGATACCTCTATTTTCCCTGTCAAAACCTCAAATTCACTTTACAGTCTATCCTGTGAAGCGCTTTGAGACATCTCAATGACGTGATAAGGCACTATACCAAATCCAATGATTACATAAGAACATAAGAACATAAGAATTAGGAGCAGTAGTGGGCCATTCGGCCCCTCGAGCCTGTGCTCCGCCATTCGATAAGATCATGGGTGATCTTCTGACCTAAGTCTAATTACCCGCCCTATCCCCATATCCCCTAATCCCTCTATTTTTAAAAAATCTATCAGTCTCCACCTTGAAGATGTTCAAGGACTGACATCTACAGCCTTCTGGGGGAGTGAATTCCATAAATTATTATTATATTATTATTATTTTGTACATCTCTATCAGATCGCCTCATATACAAGCTTCTCTGCTCCAAAGAAAACAGATGCATTGTTTCCAATCTACTCTCATAACTAAAGCCCCTCTGTGCCCCTTTCCAGGTCCTGTGCCGGTCAGAGTGGTGAACGGGAACAACATGTGCTCCGGGCGAGTCGAGGTGCTCCACAACTCCACTTGGGGAAGCGTGTGTGGGGATCACTGGGGTACGGAGGAGGCCAATGTCGTCTGCAGACTGTTGAACTGTGGAGAGGCCACGTCTGCGACAGGGAACGCAACCTTCGGACAGGGGACTGGGCCGGTCTGGCTGTCTGACGTGAGGTGTGAGGGATCAGAGGCCGCCCTCGATCAGTGCCCGGCAAAACCTTACGGAAATAATAACTGTAGCCACAGTCAGGACGCTGGCGTTACCTGCTCAGGTAAGTGCAGTATCCAGGGGACTGAATGGATAGAAAGTGTTGGGGGAGTTAGGGGCAGAACCTGATAGATTGCTTCCTCAAAGAACATTTGTTGAATGGTCTTTATAGACGGTCAATTTCTGTGCCAAAGCAAAATGTTGGACAAGTTTCCTTCGTCTCACACACGCCTCTGTTTACCTATGGATCTGGTAGTTAGTCGATTGGCGGATTGCTCGTGGGTGTAATAATCCCTTCAAAAAAATATACATAATAATTTGGACTTAATTCACAACTATTTGTGGGACACTTCTGTGCGCAATTGGCTACCGCACTTTGCCCACAAAGTATACAGTCAGTTCACTTTACAGTATATTCTGTGAAGTGCTCTCGAAGGCGTGATAAGGCGCTGTGCCAAATGCAAGGATTATTATTATAACATCTGTGTTTTTGGCGGATGATGTTAAATTGACTCCGTTTTAGTTACCAAGATTCACTGACCAGAGGAAAAGATGCTCCTTATTCACCAACTCAAACCAACTGGTTACTCAAGGCCTCTATCATGTCTCCTGTCAACAACAGCTCCAGGTTCTCTTGCCCATGTTCCTATGGATGTTTGTTGGATCAGAGTATCATGGAATATGGGACAATAGCGGCTAATTGGTGTTGAGGTACAGATCAGCCATGATCGGCTAGAATGGCAGGACACGCTCAAGGAGCTGCATGGAATACTCCTGTTCCTATGTTCTTAGTATGTCCTCATGACTGCTTCCCTCTCTCCCAGGTCCCGTGCCGGTCAGACTGGTGAATGGAAACAACATGTGCTCCGGGAGAGTTGAGGTGCTCCACAACTCCATTTGGAAGAGCGTGTGTGGGGATCACTGGGGTACAGAGGAGGCCAATGTCGTCTGCAATCTGTTGAACTGCGGAAAGTCCACGTCAACGACCCGCAATGCAACGTTCGGTCAGGGGACTGGGCGGATCTGGTTGTCTGACGTGAGGTGTAATGGGACAGAGGCCGCCCTCGATCAGTGCCCGGCAAAACCGTATGGAAACAATAACTGTAGCCACAGTCAGGACGCCGGCGTTACCTGCTCAGGTAAGGAGATCTCACCATCAGGGGCCTCGGTTTCCGACCGGGCTTCAAATCCGTTTTGCCTTAACATTTATAATTGTGCAGAAATTATGAACGGTTCTTAAATTCAGTCTTGATTCGGAAACCCTGAGTTACGCATCTTAACAGGTGATGGGGGGAGGTATGTGTGTGTGTGTGTGTGTGAGTATTGTGCGTTTGTGTGTGTGAGAATTATATTTGCGTGAGTTATGTGTGTGTGTGTGAGCGTTGGTACGCGTGTGTACTTGCGTGAGTGTTGACAGCTCTGTTGCACTTGGAAACGTTGCAGGTACTGTGTTAAATGGACACCACAAGGCAGGAACTATCACAAATTATTCTGAATAATGTCTCTCCCTCTCTCCCAGGTCCTGTGCCGGTCAGACTGGTGAACGGGAACAACATGTGCTCCGGGAGAGTCGAGGTGCTCCACGACTCCACTTGGGGAAGCGTGTGTGGGGATCACTGGGGTACGGAGGAGGCCAATGTCGTCTGCAGACTGTTGAACTGTGGAGATGCCACGTCAGCGACAGGGAACGCCACCTTCGGACAGGGGACTGGGCCGGTCTGGGTGTCTGACGTGAGGTGTAATGGGACAGAGGCCGCCCTCGATCAGTGCCCGGCAAACCCATATGGAAACAACAACTGTAGCCACAGTCAGGACGCCAGCGTTACCTGCTCAGGTAAGTTCTGGTCATCAGACTCGTGTCGAGAGATGGGTGGCTGATTCCAGGTTCAGACCAAACCTGTGTGGACAGCGACAGAAATATTCAAGGCGGAGGTTCTGTGACCATACGCACAGTTGAAGAGGTTGGTTTAAATGTGGGATTTAAAGCTTGATAGAGAAGGAGGCAGAGTGAGAGAGGCAGGGAGTTCCGGAGATAATAATAATAACCCTTGCATTTGATGTAGCGCCTTATCACGTCTTCGAGACGTCTCAAAGCGCGTCGCAGGATATACCGTGAAGCGTAGTGACTTTGTACTTTGCGGGCAAATTTCGGCAGTCAATTGCGCGCAGCAGCAGCGTCCCCAGAAACGGTCGTAGATTGAGCGACCAAATTATTGTTTCTTTTTGAAAGAATTATTGCCACTGGAAAAGCGATCCGCCAATCGACTAACAACTGGGTTCCTACTTGCTGCTACGTAAACAGAGGCGTGCACGTGGAGTAAGGAGACTTGCCCAACGTTTCGCCCTGAAGGGAATCAAACCCAGGTCCTCTCGCTGTGCGAGGCGGGTTCTCTAACCGGAGCTGCAGAGGGCTCCAGATATTAGAGTTGTAGCATTCGAATGGTGATGCGAAGTTTGGGGGAAATGCCTGTGTTAGTTGATAGAAGAAGGCGGACAGAGAAGTGAGACACAAGCAGGACCGGGAGCAGATTTATGAAATGAGATATGAAGGAATGGTCTGGAGAATTAGAGTCACAGGACCTGCGGCAGAAAAAGATGGGAAAATACTCCAATGGCACAAGGGATCCTGACGAACTGGCCTCGGAGGGCACTGTCAGCCAGGACGATGGGAGAGAAACTCTTTTCTCTTCTCAAATAGCACCGCAAGATGTTTAAGGCTCCGTGACAAGCGGTTCACGTGAATATCATGAAGCGCTCCGGGACGCTACCCCACGCGAAGGGCGCTCTATAAACACAAGTTGTTGTTGTCAGCGTTGTATCACATGGGTCTGTGACCTGCAACATCCATCGGGTCAGCTTCCTGGGATTCAAATATGGAGCAGGGTTAATGTGGGACAGTCGCTCACCTCTCCCTCTCTTCCAGGTCCTGTGCCGGTCAGACTGGTTGATGGTAACAACATGTGTTCCGGGAGAGTCGAGGTGCTCCACAACTCCACTTGGGGAAGTGTGTGTGGGGATCACTGGGGTACGGAGGAGGTCAATGTCGTCTGCAGACTGTTGAACTGTGGAGAGGCCACGTCAGCGACAGGGAACGCAACCTTTGGACAGGGGACTGGGCCGGTCTGGCTGTCTGACGTGAGGTGTAATGGGACAGAGGCCGCCCTCGATCAGTGCCCGGCAAAACCATACGGAAATAATAACTGTAGCCACAGTCAGGACGCCGGCCTTACCTGCTCAGGTAAGCTCTGGTCATCAGACTTGTGTCAGAGATGGTGACTGACTGGGTTCAAACCAAACCGTTAGGACAGCAATGTCAACCTCGTCCCCTTCCTTCCGAAAGACTTACCGTTCGATACTGAACAACAGATGTTTTATATTTACTGCTGCTGTAAAACAGTGTGACGGACCAGCAGAGGTGCGTGTGGGTCCCATCTAAGCACTTTGAGACGCCTCGAAGACATGATAAGGCGCTACATCAAATGCAAGCGTTCTTATCATGTTATATTATTATCTGACCTTGCAATTTCTCAAAGGCTTGACTGGTCTCATCGATGAGGACATCTCCCTCTCTCCCAGGTCCTGTGCCGGTCAGACTGGTGAACGGCAACAACATGTGCTCCGGGAGAGTCGAGGTGTTGCACAACTCCACTTGGGGAAGTGTGTGTGGGGATCACTGGGGTACGGAGGAGGCCAATGTCGTCTGCAGACTGTTGGACTGTGGAGAGGCCACGTCAGCGTCAGGGAATACAACATTTGGACAGGGGACTGGGCCGGTCTGGCTGTCTGACGTGAGGTGTAATGGGACAGAGGCCGCCCTCGATCAGTGCCCGGCAAAGCCGTATGGAATTAATACCTGTCACCACAGTCAGGGCGCCAGCGTTACCTGCTCAGGTAAGTAAACGTTACAAAGGTGATCTGTAATGAATGGAGGTGTGGCTAGAAACTGGAGTCCTGTAGCTCAGTGGTTAGAGCACTCGCCTTGCAAGCGAGACACCCGAGTTCAATTCCGGGCAGGTCAGGGCGAAACCTTGGTCGATTTTCCTTACTCCACACGCCTGATGATGATCCCTACAAAAAACAACAACAAATTGGTCATTTTCAATCCACGACTGTTTGTGGGACGCCGCTCTGCGCAATTGGCTGCCGTGTTTCGCCCACAAATACACAGTCAATATTCTGTGAAGCGCTTTGAGTCATCTGGAAGACGTGAACAGCGCTATATCAAATGCGAGGATTATTAATATTATTACTATTATTATTATTAAGGCTCATCAACCAGCAACATGCCTTTGGACGCATTACCAAGCTAACCCCTTGGTCGCCTGAAGCAATTCACAAGAGATTGGTGACACGTTACTGCCGATTGTCACGCATGTTACGTATCAGAACGCACTCTGTCTGCGCTGCAGTTTAGTTTATTGCGTCTCCCTCTCTCCCAGGTCCTGTGCCGGTCAGACTGGTGAACGGGAACAACATGTGTTCCGGGAGAGTCGAGGTGTTGCACAACTCCACTTGGGGAAGTGTGTGTGGGGATCACTGGGGTACGGAGGAGGCCAATGTCGTCTGCAGACTGTTGAACTGTGGAGAGGCCACGTCAGCGACAGGGAACGCCACCTTCGGACAGGGGACTGGGCCGGTCTGGCTGTCTGACGTGAGGTGTAATGGGACAGAGGCCGCCCTCGATCATTGCCCGGCAAAACCATACGGAAATAATAACTGTCGCCACAGTCAGGACGCAGGCCTTACCTGCTCAGGTAAGCTCTGGTCATCAGACGTGTGTCAGAGATGGGTGACTGATTCTGGCTTCAAACCAAACTGTTAGGACAGCAACGCCAACCTCGTCCCTCCTTCCGAAGGACTTACCGTTCGATCCTGAACAACAGATGTTCTGTATTTAATGCTTGCGTGAAGTTGTGTGACCGACCAGCAGAGGTGTGTGGGTCCCATCGAAGTGCTTTGAGACGGCTCGAATACATGAAATGGCACTATATCAAATGCAAGGGCTATTATTATATTATTATCTGACATTCAAAAGTCTCAGTGTCTTGACTGGTCTCATCGACAAGCACATCTCCCTCTCTCTCCCAGGTCCTGTGCCGGTCAGACTGGTGAATGGAAATAACATGTGCTCCGGGAGAGTCGAGGTGCTCCACAACTCCACTTGGGGAAGTGTGTGTGGGGATCACTGGGGTACGGAGGAGGCCAATGTCGTCTGCAGACTGTTGAACTGTGGAGAGGCCACGTCAGCGACAGGGAACGCAACCTTCGGACAGGGGACTGGGCCGGTCTGGCTGTCTGACGTGAGGTGTGAGGGATCAGAGGCCGCCCTCGATCAGTGTCCGGCAAAACCGTACGGAAATAATAACTGTAGCCACAGTCAGGACGCCGGCGTTACCTGCTCAGGTAAGTAAATGTAACAACGTTTATCAACAGAGGTGTGGCTAGAACTGGCCAGACAGCTAGACAGGGCCAGGCTCATCACCCAGCAACATTGATACGCTAACCTCTTGGTCACCTGAAGCATTTCACAAGAGATGGGTGACACATATTACTGACGATCGTCACGCATGTTAAGTATCAGAACGTACTCTGTCCGTACTGCAGTTTATTGTGTCTCCCTCTCTCCCAGGTCCTGTGCCGGTCAGAGTGGTGAACGGCAACAACATGTGCTCCGGGAGAGTCGAGGTGTTGCACAACTCCACTTGGGGAAGCGTGTGTGGGGATCACTGGGGTACGGAGGAGGCCACTGTCGTCTGCAGACTGTTGAACTGTGGAGAGGCCACGTCAGCGACAGAGAATGCAGTCTTCGGACAGGGGACTGGGCCGGTCTGGCTATCTGATGTGAGGTGTAATGGGACAGAACCAGCCCTCGATCAGTGCCCGGCAAAGCCGTACGGAAATAAGGACTGTGGCCACAGTCAAGATACCGGCGTTACCTGCTCAGGTTAGAAGAGTCCCCACATTGCTGCAAAATGATCACTTGCGATAAATTGGGAAAAAGTGCTCCCACTTTCCCCCAACCCCACCCCCCGAGCTCTGCGCTATAATCCCATTTGCCTGCTCTACGGCTATTGTGTCCAAACCGGTGCATTCTCCCACCTGGAGCTCTCCAATCACAATCGAATGAAAGTTGGGGAATGATGTTTCTGATAGTTCCATTCAACTCCCTCTCTCCCAGGTCCTGTGCCGGTCAGACTGGTGAACGGCAACAACATGTGCTCCGGTAGAGTCGAGGTGTTCCACAACTCCACTTGGGGAAGCGTGTGTGGGGATCACTGGGGTACGGAGGAGGCCAGTGTCGTCTGCAGACTGTTGAACTGTGGAGAGGCCACGTCAGCGACAGGGAACGCAGCCTTCGGACAGGGGACTGGGCCGGTCTGGCTGTCTGACGTGAGGTGTAATGGGGCAGAGGCCGCCCTCGATCAGTGCCCGGCAAAATCGTATGGAAACAACAACTGTAGCCACAGTCAGGACGCCAGCGTTACCTGCTCAGGTAAGCGGATCTCACCATTAGATGGTTCAGAATCTTGGTGAGTGGTCATGGCGGAAATGGGAGCAATTTCACATCATTTCTTCATAGATTTCTTGATTAGGGAATGGGATTTGATTATTCCAAAGTCACGGTGATTGTGACTTGGGAGCAGAAGACATTTGGATGAACTCTTCCCAGAGAGCTGCCAGGGTGTGCAATGATTTGCCAGGTGCGATGATGGAAGCAAGGATAATTGTGGGATTTAAGAGAAGTTGAGGAAGATCTTGAAGGGAAGGGAACTAGAGAGGACAGGAACGAGCAGAACATGGGAACTGGGAAGTGGGGGTTTCTTGATGAGCAAACACCGACACAAAATAATGACCTCCAAGCGTGATGACCATTTGCATGGTTCTCTGGCATTCTCTTGGCTTGAATGGAGGTGTAAGTTGCTGATGTTCGAGTATTAAGGAGGTTGGAGAAAGGGAGAAGACTCCGACACTGTCAAGCTGTCCAGGAATGGTACCTGAGTGAAGGGTGCTGCATAAATACAAGTTGTTGTTGCTCAAACGGCGTTGGAAGAACTGGCATGCATGTTTGATAGTCATAACGTCCTCCTCTTACTGCTATAGCATCTTGCTATACTGTGAAGGTATGGTCATAAGTGGAATGAATGACACTAAGGTGTGTCAGCAAACTGACTCATCTCTCCCTCTCTCCCAGGTCCTGTGCCGGTCAGACTGGTTGATGGTAACAACATGTGCTCCGGGAGAGTCGAGGTGTTCCACAACTCCACTTGGGGAAGCGTGTGTGGGGACAACTGGGGTTCGGAGGAGGCCAATGTCGTCTGCAGACTGTTGAACTGTGGAGAGGCCACGTCAGCGACAAGGAATGCAAACTTCGGACAGGGGATTGGGCCGGTCTGGCTGTCTGACGTCAGGTGTAATGGGACAGAGGCCGCCCTCGATCAGTGCCCGGCAAACCATATGGAAATAATAAATGTAGCCACAGTCCGGACGCTGGAGTTGCCTGCTCAGGTAAGGAGTTCCTTGTGTGGCCGGAAAGCCATCGCTTGCAATGAATTGGGAATAACTGATTCCACCAGCAGCCCCTAGAGCTCTTTGCCCTAATCCTATTACTCTGCTCTCTCCTTATTGTGTCTATGCTGGTGCTTACTCCTTCCAAGAGCTTTCCGATCACATTCCAGTGAAAGTTGGGAATTCACGTTTCTGTTAATGTCCCTCTCTCCCAGGTCCTGTGCCGGTCAGACTAGTGAACGGGAACAACATGTGCTCCGGGAGAGTTGAGGTGTTGCACAACTCCACTTGGGGAAGCGTGTGTGGGGATCACTGGGGTCCGGAGGAGGCCAATGTCATCTGCAGACTGTTGGACTGTGGAGAAGCCACGTCAGTGACAGGGAATGCAACATTCGGACGGGGGACTGGGCCGGTCTGGCTGTCTGACGTGAGGTGTGATGGGAAAGAGGACGCTCTCGATCAATGCCGGGCGGATCCATATGGAACCAATACGTGTAGCCACAGTCAGGATGCTAGCGTTACCTGCTCAGGTAAGATCTCACCATCACATGCCGAGTAGCCACGGAAGAATTGCGAGCAATTTTATAATTTTTTTAATGGATTCTCGATCAGCAAATTGGATTTGATGATTCCCAGGTCACGGAAACAGTGGGAGTGAATTCAAGATCCTGACATGGGAGCAAGAGAGGTTATGGTGCTGTGAGATGTTACCTTGCGTAAGGGCGCATCGTAAATGGTGGCTGTGGTGTTGTTGTTTGGATGAACTCTTCCCAGAGGGTCCTCGGAGTGTGCAATGTCCTCCACACGTGACGTCCATTTGCATGGTCCTCTGGTGTTCTCTTGGCGATAATGTCAGTTGGTTGGAGGAGTTTTAAGGAGGTTGGTGAAGAGGGGAATTGGGATTGGAAGAGCTGGCAAGCATCGTTTGCTGGACTGAATGGCCTCCTCCTGTGGCTATAGCAGCTCCGCATACTAAGTGTGCACAGTCGTGAGTGGAGGGAATGACACGGTGGTGTCCGCAGGCGGCAAATGCTGTGGGGAAGGTGAGCTTCAGGTTGAGAAGCTGTTGCACCAACTCCTCACTATTCACCATTCCTCCCTCTCTCCCAGGTCCTGTGCCGGTCAGACTGGTGAACGGGAACAACATGTGCTCCGGGAGAGTCGAGGTGTTGCACAACTCCACTTGGGGAAGTGTGTGTGGGGATCACTGGGGTACGGAGGAGGCCAATATCGTCTGCAGACTGTTGAACTGTGGAAAGGCCACATCAGCGACAGGGAACGCAACCTTCGGACAGGGGACTGGGCCGGTCTGGCTGTCTGACGTTAGGTGTAAAGGAACGGAGGCCGCCCTTGATCAGTGCCCGGCAAAACCGTATGGAAACAACAACTGTAGCCACAGCCAGGACGCTGGACTTACCTGCTCAGGTAAGGAGATTCCTTGTGTGGCCGGAAAGCCAACGCTTGCAATGGATTGGTAATAATTGATTCCACCAGCAGCCCCCAGAGCTCCTTACTCTAATCCTATTACTCTGCTCTCTCCTTATCGTGTCTATGCTGGTTCTTGCGCCCTTTCCAATCACATTCCACTGAAAGTTGTGGAATGATATTTCTGATAATGTCCCTCTCTCCCAGGTCCTGTGCCGGTCAGACTAGTGAACGGGAACAACATGTGCACCGGGAGAGTCGAGGTGTTGCACAACTCCACTTGGGGAAGCGTGTGTGGGGATCACTGGGGTACGGAGGAGGCCAATGTCATCTGCAGACTGTTGAACTGTGGAGAGGCCACGTCAGCGACAGGGAATGCAACATTCGGACAGGGGACTGGGCCGGTCTGGCTGTCTGACGTGAGGTGTAATGGGACAGCGGCCGCCCTCGATCAATGCCGGGCAGATCCGTATGGAACCAATACGTGTAGCCACAGTCAGGATGCTAGCGTTACCTGCTCAGGTAAGATCTCACCATCACATGCTTCAGAATCCTGCTGAGTAGCCACGGAAGAATTGCGAGCAATTTCATAATATTTTTTCACGGATTCTCAATTAGCAAATGGGATTTGATGATTCCCAGGTCACTGAATTAATGGGAGTGAATTGAAGATCCTTACATGGGAGTGGGAGATGTTACAGCGCTTTGAGACATTGCCCTGCATGAAGGGCGAATCGTAACTGCTGGCCGTGGTGTTGTTTGAGTGATCTCTTCCCAGAGGGTTGTCAGGGTGCGCAATGCCCTCCAAGGGTGATGTCCATTTGCACGATTCTCTGGCGATCTCTTGGCGTGAATGGAGGTGTCAGTTGGTTGGAGGAGTTTGAAGGAGGTTGAAGAGGGGAAATGGGATTGGGTGAACTGGTTAAGCATTGTATGTGGTTTGAATGGCCTCCTCCTGTGGCTATAGCAGCTCCCCATACTAAGCGTGCACAGTCGCGAGTGGAGGGAATGACACTGAGTGGTGTCCGCAGGCGGCAAATGCTGTGGGGAAGGTGAGCTTCAGGTTGACAAGGTGTCGCACCAACTCCTCACTGTTCACCATTCCTCCCTCTCTCCCAGGTCCTGTGCCGGTCAGACTGGTGAACGGGAACAACATGTGCTCCGGGAGAGTCGAGGTGTTGCACAACTCCACTTGGGGAAGTGTGTGTGGGGATCACTGGGGTACGGAGGAGGCCAATGTCGTCTGCAGACTGTTGAACTGTGGAAAGGCCACATCAGCGACAGGGAACGCAACCTTCGGACAGGGGACTGGGCCGGTCTGGCTGTCTGACATGAGGTGTAATGGGACGGAGGTCGCCCTCGATCAGTGCCCGGCAAAACCGTATGGAAACAACAACTGTAGCCACAGTCAGGATGCTGGCGTTATCTGCTCAGGTAAGGAGATTCCTCACTTGGCCGCAAAGCGATCGCTTGCACTGAATTAATAATAATAATCTTTGCATTTGATGCAGCGCCTGATCATGTTTTCGAGACGTCTCAGAGCGCTTCACAGAATATACTGTAAAGTGATTTGACTGTATATTTTGTGTGCAAATTCAGAATAAGTGCCCCTCACCCCCCCCCTCCCGGATCACTCTCCACTAATACCATTCCCCTATCATGTCCTTTGTGCTGCTGATCACTCCCCCGTCTCCGGAGCTCTCAACACTAATCCCGTTCCTCTGCTTTCTGCTCATCTTGTCCACTTTGGTGCTTTTTCCTCCCTGGAGCTCTCGACTCTTAATCCATTCCATTGGAGGTTGGAGAATGCTGTTCCAAATAATTCCATCAATGTCTCCCTCTCTCCCAGGTCCTGTGCCGGTCAGAATGGTGGACGGGAACAACATGTGCTCCGGGAGAGTCGAGGTGTTGCACAACTCCATTTGGGGAACAGTGTGTGGGGATCACTGGGGTACGGAGGAGGCCAATGTCGTCTGCAGACTGTTGAACTGTGGAGAGGCCACATCAGCGACAGGGAACGCAACCTTCGGACAGGGGACTGGGCGGGTCTGGCTATCTGACTTGAGGTGTAGTGGTTCAGAGGCCGCCCTCGATCAGTGCCCGGCAAAACCGTACGGAAATAATACCTGTCACCACAGACAGGACGCCAGCGTTACCTGCTCAGGTAAGGAGATCTTACCTGGTGAGATGTTCCACAATCCTGGTGAGTGGCCGCAGAAATATATGACTTCAGGTATTTCTTAGTGAAGAAATCGGCTTTGATGACTCCCAAATCACGGGAGCATTATGTGTGAATTCAAGATTGTGACTTGGGAGCATAGAAACAGCAGACGGCTACTCAGCCCCTCGAGCCTGTTCCGCCATTGTATAAGATCATGGCAGATCTGTACCTCAAGTCCAGTTTACCTGCCCTTGCCCCATATCCCTTAATACCCTGAATTAATAAATATCTTAAACAGCAACAGCTTGCATTTGAATAGTGCTCTTCTCACGGGGTAATGTCTCACAGCGTTTAACAGTGGTAGAGCTCCAACAGCAAGCCAGGGAAGTAGTGGGGAGATGGACTGTAGGTATGGTCAAGGTGGGTAGGTCTTCAGAGGAAGGAGGCTAGGCGGAGGGATTGAGGAAGGGCTCCAGTTTAGAGGCGCGGTGGCTGAAAGCACGGAGTAGAGGGAACGAGGATTGTGCAGAGAACTGAAGCCAGTTGAGCGGGGTGGAGGGGGGGGGGGGGGGGGAGAGTGCAGGTAGAAAAGTAGGGTGTGAGCAGATCAGCCTGGAGGGGCTTGGAATGGAGGGAAAGGTATGAGCGCAGTTGGTTGGCCACTACACATTCCAGGACCTCTGAGATGAAGGACAGGTTTGAGATGGTTCGGAGTAGGAGAGGTTTGGGTAAACTCCACCCAGAGTTGACAGGTTGTGGAATGATTTGCACAGGTACGGCTAATGGGGCAGAGAGAATCGTTGGGTTTAGAGTGAACAACACCTAGAGGTTGTCTGCAGGCAGCAGCTGTTGTGGGGAAGGTGAGATTCAGGCCAAGAATCCGCCACACCAACGCCTCCTTTTTCCAAGAACAAACCAGATAGATTTCTGCTAGAAAATATCTCGGGAGAGATACAGTATATAGTTTGGGACACGACATGTCAAGCGATGGCTAGGATGGTGGAAGGTGATGGACCTTGGATCTTGCCAGGCTTAGAAAATTCTTATATTCTTACGCTCACCTCTCACTCTCTCCCAACAGGCCCCGTGCCGGTCAGACTGGTGGACGGGAACAGTATGTGCTCCGGGAGAGTGGAGGTGCTCCACAATTCCACTTGGGGCAGCGTGTGTGGGGATCACTGGGATTTCAAGGCGGCCAGTGTCGTCTGCAGACTGTTGAACTGTGGAGAAGCCACATCAGCGACTGTGAGCTCAACCTTTGGACGGGGGACTGGGCGGTTCTGGCTGTCTGATGTGAGGTGTAAGGGCACAGAGCCAGCTCTCGATCAGTGCATGGCAAAACCGTACGGAATTAATACCTGTCTCCACAGTCAGAATGCTGGCGTTATCTGCTCAGGTAAGGAGATTAGGAGGACAACAGGACTTCTCCTGGGAAGTTTTGGAATAGGCGAGGGCTTGACTGTTCCTGCTCTATCACAGGTCAGTCCAGAGCACTAAGCTCTCCCCATCTTAAGCCCAATTCCTGCAAAAATAGCATTTTCTACAAATAACAATAATCCTTGCATTTGATATGACACCTTATCACATCTTTGAGACGTCTCAAAACGTTTCACAGAATACTGTAAAGTGAATTGACTGTATATTTTGTGGGTGTGCAAAACACAGTTCCTACACTGTACTATGCCCTGTGATGTGTAGTCTTCCCCCCAAAATACAGTCACTCCACTCCACAGTATGTTCTGGGATGTGTATGCTTCCCTTGAAATAAATGGGAGGTTGAATTCATCTTAGGCAGAAATCAGTGTGCCCAGGATGGAGCAGGGGAAGGGAAGACACATTTATCCCAGATTATTCCAGGAAAACGCAAGAGGATTTTTAATTGCCGTTCCCTCTCCCCCAGGTCCCGTGCCAATCAGGCTGATGAACGGAAGCACCATATGCTCCGGGAGAGTCGAGGTGTTTCACATCTGTACTTGGGGAAGCGTGTGTGGGGATCACTGGGGTATGGAGGAGGCCAATGTCGTCTGCAGACTGTTGAACTGTGGAGAGGCCACGTCAGCGACAGGGAATGCAACCTTCGGACAGGGGACTGGGCCGGTCTGGCTGTCTGACATGAGGTGTGAGGGAACAGAGGTCGCCCTCGATCAGTGCCCGGCAAAACCGTACGGAAATAATAACTGTAGCCACAGTCAGGACGCTGGCGTTACCTGCTCAGGTAAGGAGATCTCAGGGGAGAGTCAGGCATTGGCTTTTCACTGTCAGGAGACAGAATTGAATGAGATACTGAAAAGAGAGATGGATGGAGACTTGAGGAGTCAGGAGATCGATTGAGGTGTCAAGAGGGAAATGGATAGAGACTTGGGGAGTCAGGAGATCATTTGAGATGTGAAAGGGAGATGGATGCAGTCTTTGGGAGGAAATGGAGCATTAAAATGTGAGCGGGAAATGGAATAGTGACTTAGAGAGTCAGGAGATGGATTGAAGGCTTAAAAGTATTCAAGTAGGCACACCTTATGCTATTAATGTCTTAATTCTGGTCTCTCTCTCTCTTGCAGGCAAAGTCAGCACCCTCAATAATAAGGAATGCATTCAGTCCACAGGTTTGTTCATCCCAGCCTCCCCATGGGAGAAGGGGAAATGGAGGGGAGTGGGCTGCAGACCTTGTGCTAAGGTTTTCTGGGAGTCCTGTGGCGTAGTGGTTAGAGCACTTACCTCGCAAGCGAGAGGACCAGGGTTTGACTCTCGGGTCAGGGCAAAACATTAAGCAAGTTTCCTTACTCTCTGTTTACCTAGCAGTAAGTTGGAACCCAATTGTTCGTCGATTGGCGGATTGCTTTCCCAGGGGTAATCCCTTCAAAAAAAAATGTGGTCACTCAATCCATGACTGTGGGACACTGCTGTGCGTGACTGGTTGACAACATATACAATCAATTCACTACGCAGTGTATCCTGTGAAGGGCTCTGAGACGTCTCGAAGACTTGATAAGGCGCTGTATCAAATGCGAGGATTATTAAGACCATCTCTCTCTGATTTTCAGACCTCCAGAAGAAGCGCGTGTCAGGCACCGTTAGTTTTGTGGTGTTGGGATATCCGATCAGCCCTGATAACCCAGTGTTAATCCAGGCTCTGGAGAAGATGGTGAGTTACAGCTCTGGCCTGACAGTGAGCTGCCTCCTGCTCACATCTCAGGGCTTGTCTGTGGCTAGCCAGCCTGGCGCAGGCTCACACTCTGGTTTCTGAGTCCGGAGGTTTTTGTGTTCAAGCCTCACCTCAGAGACATTTGAGCTCACACTCCAGGCTGACATGCCAGTGCGCTCCTCCGTGGGAAGGGACGTGTGTCCGAGCTGTGGACAGGAAGATGGTAGCAATGCTCTTGTGCATTTCATGCTGACCTGCGTTGCCCACAAGCAAGCTTGCAGGGAGTTCCTAGCACCTATCAACCGCCGAGTGAGGGTTCCAACCCACGCTTGTCGGATGTCAAACGACCAATTCCTTGAGGGAGGGGGTGGCTGTAAGCGACCACAAAATAGACAGGCGCTATACTTCACAGTATATTCTCGAAGACGTGAAAAAGCGCTATATCAAAATGCAAGTGTTGTAATTATTAAAATAAAATTGGCTGCACTTTAGCGCTGTTTGTGGGACATTGCCGTGCGCCAATTGGTTGCCATGTTTGCCCACAAAACCTACAGTATATCCCGTGAGCATTTTGGGACAGCTGGACGATGCGATAAGGAGCTATACTATTTTGTTATTATTATTTGATGTTCATTCTTGGCTTTCTCTATCGACGTAGCTGAGTTCCATCTTTTCCGCCATTCCTGGGGGACGTTTACTGAAACTCACGGCACTGAAGCAGAAGGACAGCGACTGAGGGAGTGACGTGGAAGAACGAGGAGGAGAAATGTCTCTAATTCAGGTTCAGGTTTTCCTTTACGGTCCATGGCCAAAAACCCACCTTGCGCTCACACCAATCCTCGCCACGCTCCGCTGGCTCCCGATCACCGAACAGATCGACTTCAAAATCCTCTCGCTCGTTTTCAAATCGCTCCATTTCCTCACACGTCCCTACCTCTCAGAACTACTCACTCCCAACTCCAGCCTCCCCGCTGCCTCCACCCGGCTGGCTTTAGCCTCCTGTTCAAATCTCGCGCCCTCTGTTCCACCATCGGTGACCGTGCCTTCAGTCACTACCCCCCCAAAACTCTCAATCTCTCCCTCAATCCCTCCGCCTTGCCACCTCCACCCCCCGCCTAAAGACCATACCTTTTGATCGTGCTTATGCTCACCTCCCCCTCCCTCTTGCTTGGAGTCAGACTCCGCCACTGTCAAGCATTCCGGAATGCTATCCGGTATGAAGGGCACTATATAAATGCAATGCAAGTTGGTTGTTGTTTTGTCATGATCTTTACCTCAGCTGTCTCTTCAGTCTTCTCTCTCACCATATCTTCTACCTTCTGCAGTTCTCCTTCTTCATTCCCTTCGTCCAATCGTTTAGTGGACGAGCCTTCAGCCACTTTTCCCCTCTAGGCTCTCCTTTAGCCTCAGACCTTCTTGGCCTTTGCTCTTGCGATAGGTCCACATCCTCAAACTCCAGGCTCTGCTTGTTGATCATCATCGCTGTGACGCACTTTTGAGATATTTATCCTTCGCCAATGACGGAAGCTCCCAATTTCTTTTGAGCAGTTTTTAGTATTTACTTCAGCCAGACCCCTCCCAGCCCAGACCATCACCCCACCGGTAACCCTGGCATTCAGTAAGCGTGTGAATGAATGCCTGTGCGTTTGTCTTTTGTGTCTTTGTGCCGCATCTCGGTATCTTCAGCTCTGTCCCCACTCTCCAGAACTCCATACCAAAGTCCCTCCAGCTCGCCCCCTCCATTGCCTCCTTCATGACCCTCCTTTTCAACCGTGCCTGCGGTCACCCTCCTACCCCCATCCTCCTGATCCCGATCCCCAGCTCGGGTGCAGATCCATGACTGTCCAGAGCCTTGGGAACAATAAATCAATCCTCTTCAATTTCCTGTAAATGTCACCTCTCGCTCGCTGCTTTGTAATCAAATAAACTCTGGCTGAACCTGGCCTCCGTTGTGTGGTATCCTCTGCTCTTGGAGCTCAGCTCAGATCAGTCTGTCGCTTCGTTACATTCCCGGAGTTGACACATTTCACCAACTTGTTGAGGACATTTTCACACGTCACAGTCTATCACTCGGTCACTCGCCAACAGAGCATTGGATTCATTGTGACTCGCCTCGCAAGCGAGAAACCTCCGGCAAGTTTCTTTACGCCCCCCCACACACACACACACACACACCCCCACACACCCCCACCCCCACACACACGCCTCTGTTTAACAGCAGTCGGTAGGAACCCGGTTGTTAATCGATTGACGGATCGCTTTCCGGGGGGGATTTAACAATCCCTTCAACATAATTAATAACAAATAATAAATTGGTCACCTCAATCCCAGGGCTGTTTGGGATGGGGGTGGGGGGTGGTGGGGGGGGGACGTCGCTGGGCACGATCGGCCGCTCGCGTTTCGCCCCCAAAAAAACACACAGTTACTACACTTTACGGCGTTATATCCCGTGAAGCGCTTTGAGGCGTTCTCGAAGACGTGACGCGGCGCCGGGAATGTCATCATCATATATTATTGTTATAAACTGTAGCGGCGTCTGGTGTACGGCGTGAGGGGGTCCAGTGGGTGGTGCCCGGTGTCCGGTGCCCGGTGTCCAGCGTGAGGGGGTCCAGTGGGTGGTGTCCGGTCCGGTGCCCGGTGTCCAGCGTGAGGGGGTCCAGTGGGTGGTGTCCGGTCCGGTGCCCGGTGTCCAGCGTGAGGGGGACCAGTGGGTGGTGCCCGGTGTCCGGTGCCCGGTGTCCAGCGTGAGGGGGTCCAGTGGGTGGTGTCCGGTCCGGTGCCCGGTGTCCAGCGTGAGGGGGACCAGTGGGTGGTGTCCGGTCCGGTGCCCGGTGTCCAGCGTGAGGGGGTCCAGTGGGTGGTGTCCGGTCCGGTGCCCGGTGTCCAGCGTGAGGGGGACCAGTGGGTGGTGTCCGGTCCGGTGCCCGTGTCCAGCGTGAGGGGGTCCAGTGGGTGGTGCCCGGTGTCCGGTGCCCGGTGTCCAGCGTGAGGGGGTCCAGTGGGTGGTGCCCGGTGTCCGGTGCCCGGTGTCCAGCGTGAGGGGGTCCAGTGGGTGGTGCCCGGTGTCCGGTGCCCGGTGTCCAGCGTGAGGGGGTCCAGTGGGTGGTGTCCGGTGTCCGGCGCGAGGGGGACCAGTGGGTGGTGTCCGGTGTCCGTCGCGAGGGGGACCAGTAGGCGGTGCCCGGTCTGGTGTCCGGTGTCCGGCGTGAGGGGGACCAGTGGGTGGTGCCCGTGAAATCTCCCCTGCGCCACGACACCGGCGAGCGTCCGTTTGAGTGCGCGTGAGGAGGGGGTGTGGAGGGGGGGGGGGGAAAGGGTGAGGTTTGGGCGGGAAAGCGGGCGGCGGCCATTCCAACAGGCGACGGGTTGGGGAGGGTTCCGTCACATCCGGTGGGCGGGCCGCGCACGCGCTCGCGCTGCCACGCGCTCGGGAGGGCGGGAGGGGGAGGAGGAGGAGCGCGAGGGGGCATTTCGTCACGTCCGGTGGGCGGGCCGGCCCAGCCCTCGCCCTGCCGCGCGCACGCTCAGGGGGTGGGGGAGGAGCGCGAGGGGGGCGTTTCGTCACGTCCGGTGGGCGGGCTGAGCTCGGGGTGGAGGGGGGGGGAGGCGTTTTCGTCACCTCCGGTGGGCGGGCGGTCCCGGCGTTGCCACGGCGACGAGCCACGGTTCGGCCGTCGCCCGCCTTGCGAGTGCGCGACGGCCCCACCCGCCCGCAGGCGCTTCGCGGCCTCGTCTAACCTTTCTCGGCCCAGGGCCCAGGGGACGGACACACGGAGCGGCCCCACGGCCCGGCCCGGGGCCTTCGGCAAGTCCTTGGTGACCTCGAGTAACCGGCCCCCGGGTGCCCTCCCCCCTCCCCCCGGGGTTATAGTTCAACATCCTGGTCCTCACCCTCAAAGCCCCTCCCACCACGGCCTTGACCCCCCCCCCACCCCCCCCCCCCCCCACCTCCTTCAAGACCTGTCTCATGACCCTCCTCTTCGACTGACCGCGCCTTCGGTCACCCTCCTCCCCCCCCTCCCTCCCTCCCCCCACACACCCCCTCCCCCGCCCTCCACCCCCTCCCGGTCCCGACCCCCACTCAGGTCCAAACCCCCCCCCCCCCGCCCCACCCTTGACCGTCCTGGGCCTTGGGACATCCTCCTGACCCGCGCGACCGTCACGCGTGGCGCGCGGTGAGGGATTGGCGGCCCCCCCCCGCGCGCGCACACGCAGCGACCGGAGACCCTCCGCGCCCGCGCGCGGGGTTCGCGCGAAGACGTGCCGACGGGGGGCCGTACGCGCTACGGGGGGGGGGAGTGCGTGACCGGGTTCAGGGAGGGGGGGGGGTCGAGGCTTCGGACGGCTCGATTGCCCGCTCGGGGCATCAGCGCACGTACCGCGGCGACCGTGAAGGGGAGGAGGGGGAGGGAGGGGGGGGGAGGGGGGGTTGGGGCGCGTTCGAAGGCACAAAAAAGGGAAAAGAAAAAAAATTCAATCGGAAGAACAAAATAAGTTTTTTTTTCTTAAAAGGTGACGGGAAATAAAATGAAACAAAACAAAAGGGGGAAATGGGTGAGAAAAAAAATACGCCCTCCCCCCCCCCAAAAAAAAACGACGGGTATTCGTGATGGTTGGGGAGGGAGAGAGTGGGGGGTGGGGGGGAAATATGGGACTTGGGAGTTTGTGAGGCACTGTGTGGTATAATAATAATAATAATCCTTACATGTGATACAGCGCCTTATCACGTCTTCGAGACGTCTCAAAGCGCTTCACAGGAGACACCGTAAAGCGCAGTGACTGTGCGTTTTGCGGACGGAGCGCCGCAGCCGATTGCGCCCGGCGACGTCCCGGTCGTGGATTGAACAGATGTAGCGCCACGTCATCGGGACGTCGCAAAGCCTCCGCTGTAGAGCAGATTGACCGACGTTCGTTAGTGTTATCCTCGCCCTCGGTGCCGAGGACATTTATCGTTCAGAAAAAAAAAAGGGTCTGAAATGTGAAGGTTCCTTTAACTTTAACGCACACTTTATTGTTCAAAAGAGTACCTGAATGGACGGTGTATTTTTAATGTACAGCTATAGTTCAAAGCACTGTCACCCCCACTGGCACAGCTTTACGGTGCACAAAACAGTCTAAAAACCATCACCATATAGCACTCACAAACAGCTCTCGGTGCACTTAGAGATATTAAAGAGTGGATTTAAGCCCCGTAGTCAGTCATTAAAAGCCAAGCTTTGTGTCGCAAGAGGCAGGAGTTGGCACTGAGGGCTCCCATCAGAGATCCTTCATCTGGGCTGGTTTCCAAAGCCTGCTCAGTAAACCTCATCTGTTAATCTCGAAAGCCACCGGATGGTCAGTCAAAGCACGTACTTTACATTATTTACAGGGGAGGCTTTTGTTTTTTTTCAGGAGCACATTTGCAGATTAGTTCATTAATAATAATCATCCTCGCATTTGGTACAGCGCCTTATCACGTCTTTGGGACGTCTCGAAGAGCTTCAGAGGATAGACTGTAGAGCGAGTTAACCTGTGGGTGAAATTGCGCACAGCAGTGTCCCACAAGCAGCCGTGGCTTGAGTGACCAAATTATTGTTATTTTTGTGGAAGGGATTTTTTGAAGAGGAAAGGATCCGCCAATCCACTGACAACCGAGTTCCAATAGGAAGTGTTAGATAAACAGAGGAAGGAGTGTGTGTGGAGTGAGGAAACTTGCCCAACGTTTAGCCCTGTCTGGGAATCGAACCCAGGTCCTCTCGCTTGCGAGGCGAGTGCTTCAACCACGACGATACAGGACTCCAAGCAAGCAAACGAGGATTAAGTTATTGATGGAATGTGTGTGTCTTTAACTCTGGCTCCTTGGGAAAGTTTAAACCCACTTGGCTGTTCCAAGCAAATTTTCCTGCCACTCGTTTGTTGATCGTTTTTCTGTCTTCCAATGATTTTTTTTCCCCTCCATTTTTAAGACCTTCGTCTTCAACCGGGCCTTTAGTCACCTCCCCCCAGTCCCCCTTTCCCCGGCTCAGCGTCAAGCTCCGCCACTGATCAGCGCTTTGAGAGGCTACGTTGCGTGAAGGGTGCAAGTTGTTGTATGGGAACTTGAACCAACTTTGTCTACAAAATATACAGTCAATTCACTTTGCAGTATATTCTGTGAAGCGCTTTGAGGCCTCTTGAAGATGTGATAAGGCGCTGTATCAAGGATTATTATTAATAAAAGTAATTACTATTAATAATCCTATTTGCTATAACATTTTACGGCTTTGAGGCGTCTCAAATCGTTTCACAGAATATATTGTAAAGTGTTGTGACTGTATATTTTGTGGGCGAAGGGCGCACCGCAGTGTCCCGCAAACAGTCGCGGATTGAGTGACCAAATTATTATTTTTTTTGGGGGAAAGGATTATTGCCCCCCCCACCCCCGTAAAAGCGATCTGCCAATTGCAAATGTTTTGATGCAAACCCTTCCCATATTTGGTCGAGCGATTCCTTTTTATTCCCTTCCGATCTTTCCAATTCCCCCTTCAATATCTTTCCACACCACTTATCCAGTTTGCTTTTAATTCGTGGTTCCTGGGGGAGTTTAGCAAAGACCCAGCCAATAGCTCGGTCTACAACAGCTATGGTACAGAGTGGACAGCATGCGCGTTACACGAGAAGCCTCAGTGCACTGTCCTGCCCAGACAGTTCATAGAGAGCCTAATATCTAAGTCTTCATTCTCAGCTGCTCCAGGCTGATAGCGGGCACTACCACTGCTCAGCCAGCGAAGGGCTCAAGGAGTCACTTGGTACGTCAGTGCCCTCTGCACGCAGGCGAAGAATGTTGCGTCCGCACTTTCTTGCTCCTCAAAGATCCAACGTTCAGTCTCTTTCGACCCGTTCGGGCCTTGGCACGTTGAGAACCTAGCAGAGGCTTCCCCTCACAAAGAGTTCTGGCCAATACCCAACCCAGAATTTCCGAATTGCCTCCAGGTCAAGCGCCCCGATCCCTACGGGTTTTGGACGGGACCAGGCATCTGCAGCTCAGACGTACGCGGACTCGCTGGATTGTGTCCTCCCGAGGCTTCGTGCCTGGTGGCCCAAACGGGATGGTTCCTTCTTCCTGACCTGGCTAGTGGATTTCCTCCGGGCCTGCACCCCTCTGATTGCCGCGTTGATCTTACGCCATCCCAGATGGTTGAGCTCCGCCAGGTTGAGAGCCACGCAGATCCCGCTCACGGCAAACATGAAGACCAGGAAGACCGTCTTCTCAGTTGGCCTGGACACGTAGCACTCCACCTCCTTGACGCAAGGGTACCTGTCGCACTCGAAGATGGCTGGCACATTGAAACCGTACAGAAAATACTGTCCCACTAAGAAGCCCATCTCCAGCCCGTTCCTGAAGACCACCTGGATAATGTAGAACCTGGAGATGCCCTCCTGCCGTCGAGTCTTCGAGCTTTTGATGCTGGTCCTCATGGAAACATGGGGGATGTCCTTGGCTTCCAGGCAATCGGGTTCCAATTCCTTGGTCAACCCGTCCGGGTTCTGGATGAGGATCCCGTTGATCGTGTTGCTTCGGAGCTTCTTGTCCTCGTTTCTTTCCAAGGGCGGCCTGGAGTAATCCTGATCCAGGAGGGGATACAGCACGGAGAAACGTCTGTCCTTCTGTTTGGACGACTGGTGGACGGAGTAGGTGATGAAGCAGAGGCTGGGTGTGCAGACCAGGATTATCTGGAAGACCCAATACCTGATGTGGGAGATGGGAAAAGCCTTGTCGTAACAGGCCTGGTTGCAACCAGGCTGCAGAGTATTGCACATGAACATGGTCTGCTCATCCTCGTACACCGTCTCCCCGACGATGGCAACAATTAATATCCGGAAGATCACCACCACGGTCAGAAGAATCCTAAAGAAATTACAACAACAAGGAAAAATGACATTTACGCAGCGCCTTTCACGTCAGGGGGGCGTCCCAAGGCGCTGGACTTGTGAGGATCTGCACCCGAGCTGGTGGTTGGGATCAGGAGGGTGGAGAGTGGTGGAATAGGGGTAGGAGGGTGACCGAAGGCGCGGTCGAAGAGGAGGGTCTTGAGGCAGGTCTTGAAGGAGGCGCGGGAGGGGGCGAGGCGGAGGGACTGTGGGATGGAGTTCCAGAGGCTGGGGACGGAGAGCCTGATGCCGGTTCAAGCCCCACGTCTAGACTTGGAACACGTATAGTCCAAGATGGCGTTCTAGTGTAGCGGTGGGGGGGGGGGGGGTTGCTGTATTGTTAAAGGGATGAGGCGTTAAACCGAGGCCGGGTGGACGTTACAGAGCCCTCCCGTGGCGCGGTCGGGAAAAGGGAATTGAGTTTCTCCCTCTCTCTCTCCTGGTGTTCTGGCCGACGTTCTCCCAGAACAGTCAGACGTCCCAAAGCGCTTCACAACAACAACAACAACAACAAGATTCCATTTATAGAGCGCCTTTCACGTCAGGAGGACGTCCCAAGGCGCTGCACAGTTGGGTCATGACCCGAGCAGGGGGGAAATGGTCAGGGTGAGGGGAGGGAAGGGAGGGAGAGAGGAGGGGGGAAATGGTCAGGGTGAGGGGAGGGAAGGGAGGGAGCGAGGAGGAGGAAGAGAGTCGAGAGGGGAGCTGAAGGCACGGTCAAAGAGAAAGGTTTTGAGACCGGCCTTGAAGGAGGAAAGGGAGGAAGCAAGGCGAAGGCACTGGGGGATGGAGTTCCAGAGCCTCGGGGCTGAGAGGCTGAAGGCCCGACCACCGATAGTAGGGCGGTTGGGGCGGGGGACGTGGAGCAGACCGGAGCCAGAGGAACGGAGGGTACGGGCAGGTAGGTAGGGGGATAGTAGGTTGGAGAGGTAGGAGGGAGCAAGGCCGTGAATGGCCTTGTAGGTGAGGATGAGGATCTTGAAATCAATCCTCTGGGGGATGGGGAGCCAGTGGAGGCGAGCGAGGGTGGGAGTGATGTGGTCCCGAAGCCTGGTGCGGGACAGTACACGAGCTGCAGAGTTCTGAATGACCTGCAGCTTGTGGAGGGAGGTGGCGGGAAGGCCGGCGAGGAGAGAGTTCCCATAGTCCAGCCTTGAGGTGACAAAGGCGTGAACCAGGGTTTCAGCAGCGTGAGGGGTGAGGTAGTGCCGTAATCTGGCGATATTCCGGAGGTGATGGAAGGCGGTGCCAGTTGTGGTGCGGATGTGAGGGAGAAAGGACAGCTCAGGGTCGAACAAAACGCCGAGGTTCCTGACTGGCTTTGAGAGGTGGAGAGTGCAGCCTTGGATGCTGATGGTGTCAGCGCCTGAGGTGCGGAGGCGCTGACGTGAGCCAATCAGGAGGGCCTCGGTTTTTCGCACGTTGAGCTGAAGAAAGTTGTCTCTCGTCCAGGACTCGATGTCGGACAGGCAGGCTGTCAGGACATCGGTGGTCGTGGAGTTGAGAGTAGAGGAGGAAAGGTAGAGTTGGGTGTCATCCGCATACATGTGGAAGTTAACCCCATGTTTGCGGATGATGTCACCGAGGGGGAGCATATAGAGGGTGAAGGGGAGGGGACAGAGCCCTGAGGGACACCACATGAGACAGTACGGGGGGTGGAGGAGAAGCCATTCGTTGAGACGAAGTGAAGACGGTGGGAAAGGTAAGAGCTAAACCATTCAAGGACAGTGCCTTGAAGGTTGAGGTGGGAGGACAAGCGGTGGAGTAGGATAGCGTGGTCGACCGTATCGAATGCTGCCGATAGGTCGAGGAGGACGAGGAGACAGAGGGAGCCCTGGTCACAGATGGTCAGGATATCATTGGTGACCTTGACCAGGGCAGTTTCTGTGCTATGAGCAGCACGGAAACCTGACTGAAGGGGTTCAAAAAGAGAATGGGTGGAGAGGAAAGAGCGCAGTTGGGAGGCGACAACTCTTTCCAAGACCTTGGAGAGAAAGGGGAGGTTGGAGATGGGCCGGTAGCTTGATAGCTGCGACGCATCAAGGGAGGGTTTTTTCAGGGTGGGCGTGATGATGGCAGTTTTTAATGGAATGGGGACAGAGCCAGAGGAGAGGGACAGGTTTATGATGTCAGTGATGTGTGGGGCAAGAAAATGGAGCTGGGAGATAAGGATACGCAAAATATTGCGGTGTACCCTGTTCACAGGGTACACCGCAATATTTTGTGGGTGCCAATCGCCCACAGCGGCGTCCCACAAACAGCAATAATAATAAGGACCTGTCTTAAGTCCGTCCCTTGGTAAAAAAACAACCTGTATTTATTTATACAGCGCCCTTCATGCTGTGCAGCATCTCGGGGAGATTAAACAGCGGTTGTGCTTTGACGCTAATAATAATATAATAATAATAATAATCCTCGCATTTGATATAGCGCTTTTCACGTCGGGAGAGGACGTCCCAAAGCGCTTCACAGAATAGACTGTAAAGTGAATTGACTGTATATTTGTGGGCGAACGCGGCAGCCAATTGCGCACAGCAATGTCCCACAAACAATCGTAGATTGAAAATGACCAATTTATTATTGTTTTATTTATTTTATTTTATTTTATTTAATTATTGTTATTATTTATTTATTTCCAGCTAAGCTGGAAGGAGAGGGGAGGTGACCGAGGGCGCGGGCGAAGAGGAAAGTATTCAGACGTACAACCGTTCGTTTGCAATTGGCGTTTCAATGACTACAATTATTAGCCGTATTACTTTTTTTTTTGAGAAAATTTCCTTTCACAAAACGATGGTTCAATTTGAAGAGCAGGAAAAAAAAAACCACACACAGTATATAAAACCCTTCCTGATTGGTGTGCACTCCTAAAGCCGTGCGGTATCAAGTGCAAGGATTATTATTATTATTATTACATAAGGGAGAACACGGGTTTTAAATCTCGGAGAAGATTGCTTTTAAATATATATGTTCCTTCAATAGATTTCAAACCCGGTTTAAGTGGAACGTGCAAAGAAATTGAATTATCCCCTTTATTTACTGAGCTCTTCTGCCTCAGGGAGAACATGTAGATGTAATATATATTCCAACGTTATAAAAATAAATCGATTTAAATAACTTCCCATTTTAATCTCCCGCCCCCCACCTCTCAAAAATAAAACTGCCACGACATTAGGACGGAGACCGTTGAGTTTGGGCGAGAAATATAATCGCAAAAGCAATACTAATCCTCGCATTTGGCGTCTTCCAGACGTCTCAAAGCGCTTCAAAAGAATACACCGTAAAGGGAATCGGCTGTAGATTTCGTGGGCGAAACGCGTCAGCCAATGGCGCGCGCGAAACAGTCGTGGGTTTGGAGCGAACAAATCAATTTTTTTTTACCCCAAAAAAGATTATATATTACATAAGAGCGAAAGCGAAGGCTTTTAATTAACATTTGATTGAATTTTAAAATTAAAGGCATTCATTTGAAGGCTGCAAACTCGTTGCTGGATTATTTTTTTGGCGTTGGAGCATTCAGTGCATTTGAGACAGATGAGAGAGAGAGGGAGAGAGGGAGAGGGAGAGAGGGAGAGAGGGAGAGGGAGAATAAAAGGAGAGAGAATATGGCAATTCGCAGCCTTGTGGGTTAAGAGGAACATCTCAACTTGTGCGCATTTGCCAATTGCGTCCTTCCCATCATTGAGAACCATCCCAACCCTTCAGTCCTCCATCCCTCTCCCTCTCTCCATCCCTCTCCCTCTCTCCATCCCTCTCTCCATCTCTCTCTCCATCCCTCTCCCTCTCTCCATCCCTCTCTCCATCCCTCTCTCCATCCCTCTCTCCATCCCTCTCTCCATCCCTCTCCCTCTCTCCATCTCTCTCCCTCTCTCCATCCCTCTCTCCATCTCTCTCCATCTCTCTCTCCATCTCTCTCTCCATCTCTCTCTCCATCTCTCCATCCCTCTCCCTCTCTCCATCCCTCTCTCCATCCCTCTCTCCATCTCTCTCCATCCCTCTCCCTCTCTCCATCTCTCTCTCCATCTCTCTCTCCATCCCTCTCCCCCTCTCTCCATCCCTCTCTCCATCCCACTCCCTCTCTCCATCCCACTCCCTCTCTCCATCCCACTCCCTCTCTCCATCCCTCTCTCTCCATCCCTCTCTCTCTCTCCATCCCTCTCCCTCTCTCTCCCTCTCTCCATCCCTCTCTCCATCCCACTCCCTCTCTCCATCCCTCTCCCTCTCTCTCCTCTCTCCATCCCTCCTCCATCCCTCTCCTCCTCCCTCTCTCTCTCTCTCCCTCTCTCCGTCCCTCTCCCTCTCTCCATCCCTCTCTCCATCCCACTCCCTCTCCCTCTCTCCATCCCTCTCCCTCTCTCCATCCCTCTCTCTCCATCCCTCTCCCTCTCTCTCCATCTCTCCGTCCCTCTCTCTCTCTCCATCTCTCCCTCTCCTTCCCACTCCCTCTCTCCATCCCTCTCCCTCTCTCCATCCCTCTCTCTCCATCCCTCTCCCTCTCTCTCCATCTCTCCGTCCCTCTCCCTCTCTCCATCCCTCTCTCTCCATCCCTCTCCCTCTCTCCATCCCTCTCCCTCTCTCCATCCCTCTCTCCCTCCCTCCCTCTGCCCCCAAATGCCTTACCTGCCGATCATGGTTGAATGTTGCTGTACAGCAGCTTCCAAAAGCCTCTCCAGTATCGTCCATTCCCCCATTTCTGCGCTCTTGGAAGTTTTAGAGGTGAATTACGCCTCAGTCTGAGCCCTGCGCTGTGCCCTCAGCCCTTTGCAGTCTGTAGTGGGGTTTTTTTTTTTGGGTTTGACTACATAACCTCTCTCTCCACTACTCACCCCTCAAGGCTTGTTCTGTGTCTCCCCCCTCCCACCCCCCACAACCTCCAACCCACCCCCTTTTCCTCCCCTCCTCTCTTCTCCTCTCCTCTTCTCTCTCTCCTCTTCTCCTCTCCTCTCTCCTCTCCTCTCCTCTCCTCTCTCCTCCTCTCCTCTCTCCTCTCCTCTCCTCTCCTCTCCTCTCTCCTCCTCTCCTCTCTCCTCTCTACCCCTCTCTCCTCTCCTCTCTCCTCTCCTCTCCCTCCTCTCCTCTCTCTCCTCTCTCCTCTCCTCTCCTCTCCCCTCCCCTCTCCTCTCCTCCTCTCCTCTCTCCTCCTCTCCTCTCCCCTCTCCTCTCCTCCTCCTCTCCTCTCCACTCCTCCTCTCCTCTCCTCTCCTCTCTCCTCCTCTCCCCTCTCCTCTCCTCTCTCCTCTCCTCCTTTCTCTCTCCACTTTGCTCTCTGCAAAGGCAATACCAGTTCCCATGCGTTGAGCCACAGATTATTATTACCCTTTAATAAGCCGAGGTATAGCTGAGACCATTCCCACTCTCTCTCTCTCTCTCTGTCTCTGTCTCTCTCGCTTTAATCGCCTTTTCTAAATGGATTTGCAACGCCAACCAACAAACCCTTAACGTTTGCACTCTGTCTCTGTATCTCTCTCTCTCTCTGTGTGTCTCTCTGTCTCTCTCTCTCTCTCTGTGTCTCTCTGTTTCTGTATCTCTCTCTATATATATATATATATCCCTCTGTCTCTGTCTCTCTCTCTATCTCCCTGTGTCTCTGTGTCTATATCTCTCTGTGTCTCTCTATCTCTCTGTGTCTCTCTGTCTCTGTGTCTCTCTCTATCTCTCTCTGTCTGTCTCTGTGTCTCTCTCTATCTCTCTGTGTCTCTCTGTCTCTGTGTCTCTCTATCTCTCTGTGTCTCTCTCTATCTCTCTCTGTCTCTGTGTCTCTCTCTATCTCTCTCTGTCTCTGTCTCTGTGTCTCTCTCTATCTCTCTGTGTCTCTCTGTCTCTGTGTCTCTCTATCTCTCTGTCTCTCTCTATCTCTCTGTCTCGCTCTATCTCTCTGTGTCTCTTTGTCTCTGTGTCTCTCTCTCTCTATCTCTCTCTGTCTCTCTGTCTCTGTGTCTCTCTCTCTATCTCTCTCTGTCTCTCTGTCTCTCTCTGTCTCAGTGTCTCAGTGATTGAAGGCTATAGCTATGGGAATCCCCCGACCGCTGTAAGTGTCATTATAATTAAGAATAATTAATAATAATAATCCTCGCATTTTATACAGCGCCTGATCACGTCTTCGAGACGTCTCAAAGCGCTTCACGGATTATACTGTAAAGTGCATTGACTGTGTATTTTGTGGGCGAAACGCGGCAGCCAATGGCGCACAACGACGCCCCCACAAACAGTCGTGGGTCGGGCGATCGATGTCTTTTGAAGGGATTATTACCCGCGGAAAAGCGATCCGCCAGTCGGGCAACAAGCGACTTACTGCTGAGGAACCGAGGGGTGTGCGCGGAGCAAGGAAACGTGCTCAACGTTTCTCGCTGCCCGTGAATCGCACGCAGGTCCCTCTCGCGCGCGAGGTGAGGCGAGCGCTCTGTACATACAATACTATGGTAATCATTTGGTCCCTCAATCCACGACTGTTTGCGGGGACGCCGCCGGGCGCAACTGGCTGCCGCGTCCCACCCACAAAACAGAGTCGTTTCACTTCACAGTGTGTCCCGTGAAGCGCCTCGAGACGTCTCGAAGGGCCGTGCCAAACGTGAGGATTATTATTATTATTATTCAATCAAGAAAATGTACCGTGTCGGCCACCACCGGCTTAAATGCAATAGAGGACGGATGGAAACGAACAACAGCCATCGGCTGTTCATCTAATTAGCGAAGTGGGTGGGGGGGTAAACGCCGCGTTGGAGGTAGGTCCTAATTGGACAACTTTTTGGAGCTCGTATCTCCTGAACCTTTCCTTGCTGTCCATGTGTTACAAATCAGCTTTGACATCTCTGCCCACTGAGCCTTGACGTGAAGGCAGCGAGCAAGCGAGGGACTTTGGGACATCAAACCTGCTGACATTCGCAGAGCTCAGCGAGCGGAAATGTAGGGAGGGTGGGGGCTGGTGCGACAGATGGACAGATAATCGTAGCCCCCTCTACCCTCCCCCCACCCCCCCACCCCCTCCCCTGCCTCCGTGATACCTTCAGGGATGAATGACTGACGTGCTGGGAAGTGCCTTGGGACTCTGCCCTGCGCGCAGGACGCTGGACCAATTCAAGTTGTTGCGTTCGCCTGAACAAGAAGCACTTGCGTTCCATTGCAGGTCGAGACCGCAACTTCCCGAGACATTTCGCCTGCAAAAAAAACAGTCACTGCACTTCGCAGTGGATCCCGTGAGCCATTTTGAGACGGCCTCCTGACCTGAAAGCCCATGTCAAATAATAATAATAATAATAATAAAAAAAATCCTTGCATTTGAAACAGTGCCTTCTGACCAGGTCCACGAGATGTCGCAAAGCGCTTCACAGGCTATACTGTACAGCGTAGTGACTGTGTTAATCTGTCAGCCAATCGCGCACAGCGACGTCCCGCAAACAGCTGTGGATTGAGTGACCAAATGATTACTATTTTTCGAAGGGATTATTGTCCCCGGAAAAGCGATCGCTAATCGACTAACAACCAGTTCCTAATTACTGCTGGGTATACAGAGACGTGTGCGTGTGTCTGTGCGCGTGCGTGTGTGCGTGTGCGTGCGTGTGTGCGCGCGCGCGTGTGTGTGTGGAGTAAGGAAACTTACCCAATGTTTTGCCCTGACCTGTCCCACTTGGGAATCGAACCTTACTCCACACAGAGCCTAATAATAATCCCTCCAAAAGCAAAAACAATAATAAATTGGTCATTTTCAATCCACGACTGTTTGTGGGACATTGCTGTGCGCAATTGGCTGCCGCGTTCGCCCACAAATATACAGTCAATTCACTTTACAGTGTGTTCTGTGAAGCGCTTCGGGACGTCCTCCCGACGTGAAAAGCGCTGTATCAAATGCGAGGATTATTATTATTATTATTATGAACATGTGTGGAAGCGTGTGTGCGCGCGTGCGTGTGTGTTTATGCACTGCGGGCGGCGGTTAGAGAATATCTCTGTGATCTTCAGTCTGGAAGTCAATCTCTCCCGATTAGTCAGCGCAGAAATGTCATTGATTTCCTGAACGTCTCAATTGAGCCGCGTAGAGCGTGAATGAGCACAGCATAGATCTACCAGCTATCTACTGGGCCTCTTATCAACACAAAAGCTTCCTTAAGCCGCGAACACATAAATTACTTAATCTTTTAGGAGGATTTGAGGCCACTGAGGACAGGGGATGAATGATTTGCTCTTAAGAAATGAAAAAGGACGCGAGCTTCTCTGCTCTCTCTCACCCAAACGCTCACGTTGCGTGAGCTCTGGTAAAGATTAATAATAATTATTGCTGTTATCAATCATAATCCACGACGGGAGGACACCTCCAAGCGCTTCGCGGGATTTTACTGCAATAACAAGGGAATAATAATCCTCGCGTTTGATACAGGGCCTTGTCACGTCTTCGAGACGTCTCAAAGCGCTCCACGGGATACACTGTAAAAAGGGTAGTGACTGTGTAGTTTGCGGGCGAAGTGTGGCAGCCGATTGTGCACGGCAGCGTCCCCGCCAACAGTGGTGGATTGAGTGACCATATTATTATTATTTTTAGAGGTTTCTTTTTTTCGAAGGGATTATTACCTCCGGGAAAGCCATCCACTGATCGACTAACGACCGGGTTCCCTACTTACTGCTGCGTAAAAAGAGGCGAGTGTGTGGAGTAAGGAAACTCGCCTAAGGTTTGCCTAAATCTACAGCTTTAATGCGAATTGAAGTCCAAACCACAACCCAAACCACAACCCTCTTTGCTGCAATGGTTGTTTGGTGAGCGTGATGGTGGGGGGCAGGTTGGGGGGTGGGGTGGTGGTGGGGGGGGGGGCAAGTGGCACTGGGTTTAGACCCTGCAGGAGATTTGGGGGGAAAAATAGAACTGGAAAGGTCCTCGAACCTGCCGGCCAAAATCTGTTCCGCTTGAGCAAGATTGGATGAAATTGCAGATATAAATAGTTTAATCTTCTGTCCATCACTCGCCATAAGCAACTCCTGGAGCAACGGCATTGTCAGGACACGATCCCTCTCCCCACACTCCATCTCAGCTCGATTCCCCCCTCCCTCCCTCCCTCTCTCTCTCTCTCTCTCTCTCTCACACACACTCAGTCACTTACTCTCTCCCTCACTCTCACTCTCTCCCTTACCCTCCCATGCACTGTCTCTCCCTCTCTCGCTCGCTCGCTCTCGCTCACACTCTCATACTCTGTCTCTCTGTCTCATTCTATCTTCTCTGTCTCACTCTCACACACACACACACTCGCGCGCACTCTCACACACTGTCCTCTCTCACTCTCGTACACTCACATTCACGCCCTCTCTCACACACACACACACACACTCTCGCACACTCACACACACACTCATTCACTCTCTCTCACTCCCTCCCCCTCTCTCTCTCTCTCTCTCCAGTATGTGTGATAGTGTCTGTGAGAAGCTACGTGTGCGCGTGTGCGTGCATGCGTGTGTGTGTGTGTGTTACGGTTTGCATGTGCGCCGCAGTGTCTATTTGACTTGAAATAAAACCACATTTGGGGATCATTTTAATGCACGTTGTCGGTTCGTGGTCTTCAGCTGTTTGCTTTGCCTGCAGCCCGTCAGCGTGAGCGTCTCCTTCGGAAACCCCTGACATCTCCTCCGCCCGTGACAGCTGTACACTGAGCTGCTCGTCCCTGACAGCAACATAGCAGCAGGAGGCCAGCGCAGCCCAGGGGTGGCTCACCCATCACCCGCTGACAGGTCCCCCACCCCCACCCTCTGCTCCCCACGGAGGGGCAACTGGCCAAGAGGGGACGATTATAATAATAATGATAATAATAATATAATAACGATCCTTGCATTTCACACAGCGCCTCATCACGCCTTCGAGACGTCTCCAAGCGCCTGGAAACATATACTGCCAAGCGCAGTGACTGTGTGTTTTGCGGGCGAAACGGCGGGCAGCACGTTGCGCACAGGTTGGGCGGTGGGGGGGGGTGTGGGTAGGGGGTAGGGGGTGGGGAGGGATGGAGTGGGGTGGGGGGGGGGAGAAAGGGCCGGGGAATGGGGATTGGTCGGGGCACGATGGACGGAATGGCCTCCTCCTGCGATGAAACGATTCTCTGACTCCGAACCCCGCGGGTTCAGGTGTTCAAAGCTGATGCAGCCACATTTTGTGCCACGAGGGAGCATCGCTGCGCGGCCCAGTTCCAAAAATAATAATAATAATATTATTAAAATCCTCTCGTTCGACACAACAACAACAACAACAACAACTTGCTGTTGTGTCAAATTACTCTTTACTCAACGCCTCTCACGCGAGAACACTTGGACACACAGCGCCTTATCACGTCAGGTGTCAGGATATCTCAAAGCTCTGTATTATAATATTATATTTTTCCTCCTGAGGTGGAAAGCGCTTTACAAATGTAATTTTATTATTATTGCTGTTGTTATTATATTATATTATTATTAAATTCTATATTTTTACTTATATTGTTACGATATTATTTGATTATATTATTATTATATTTTATTACTTTATATTATTATGGTATTATTTTGTAAATATATTTTATTATTTTATTGTGATATTATTGTTATATTATATATCATATTATTATTATATGACATTCTATTATTATATTATTATTAAAGTATATTATTTTATTATATAATAATTATATTTTATTAATATATTATTATATTATTATATTATAATTATATTATTTTATTAATAAATATATTAATTAATATGATTAATAAATATAATAATATTATATTATTATTGTTATTATATTATAACTATATTTTATTATTTTATTAATATCTTATTATATTATTATTGTTATATTATAATTATATTTATTATTATTTTGTAATTATATTGTATTATTATATTATTGTTGTGACTATTACTATTTTTTTTAAAAAAAAGTTGATTTGGGGCTATTTTTGTGCGCGCGCGTGCGAGGAGGGGCGGGTCCGGGCTATTTATCGGGCGGGTTTGGGCTACTTGGGGCGGGCGCGGGAGGAGAGGGGCGTGGTTGCCGTGCGCGGGCGGGTTTGGGCTATCAGTCGGGCGGTTTGGGGCTATGTGTGCGTGGAGGTGGTGGGGGGGGGGCGTGGTTTCCGCGCGTGCGTGCGTGCGTACGTGCGCGTACGTGCGTGCGTGGAGGGGACGGCGGGGGCGGGTTTGGGGCTATCCGTCGGGCGGGTTTGGGCTACTTTGGGTGACACTGGCCGCCATCTTTGACCCGACATTTCTGCGGCGGCCGCTTCACCCTCTCACAGGCGGCGCCGACATGTCGTCAGTGTCGTGAGGAGAGAGAGAGGGACACATATCTCTTCATCTCCTCCCCCTTTGTCTTCTTCCCTTCCTCCATCACTCTCTCTCTCTCTCTCTCTCTCTCTATCACTCTCTCTCTATCACTCTCTTTCTCTCCCTCCCTCCTTCCCTCCATCACTCTCCCTCTCTCTCCCTCCTTCCCCCTCTCTCTCTCTCTCTCTCTCTCCCACTCTTTCTCTCCCTCCCTCCTTCCCTCCATCACTCTCCCTCTCTCCCTCCTTCCCCCTCTCTCTCTCTCTCTCTCCCACTCTTTCTCTCCCTCCCTCCTTCCCTCCATCACTCTCCCTCTCTCTCCCTCCTTCCCCCCCTCTCTCTCTCTCTCTCTCTCCCTCTCTTTCTCTCCCTCCCTCCTTCCCTCCATCACTCTCCCTCTCTCCCTCCTTCCCTCCCTCCATCTCTCCCTCCTTCCCTCTCTCTCTCCCTCTCTTTCTCTCCCTCCCTCCATCACTCCCCTCTCTCTCTCTCTCCCTCCTTCCCTCCATCCATATCTCTCTCTCTCTCTTCACTTACTTTCCTCTCCTCTCTCTCTCTCTCTCTCCATCACTCTCTCTCCTCCCTCTCAGTCTCTGTCTCTCCCTCTCTCTCTCTCCATCACTCTCTCTCTCTTTCTCTCCCTCCCTCCATCTCCCTCTCTCCATTTACTTGCCTCTCTTCTGTCTCTCTCTCTCTCTCTCTCTCTGTCTCCCCCTCCCCTCTCTCTCTCTCTCCATCTCCCTCTTTCCCCCTCTCCATCACTCTTTCTCTCTCTCCACCAATCTCTCTCTTTCCTCCATCCCTCTCTCCATTTACTTTCTCTCTCTCCCCTCTCCATCACTCTCCTCCTCCCTCTCTCTCTCCAATTTACTCTCCTCACTCATTTACTCTCCTCTTCTCCCTCCATCAGTCTCCTCCCTCTCTCCCCCCCCCCCCCCTCTCTCTCTCTCTCTCCCCTCTCCATCACTCTCCTCCCTCTCTCTCTCCATTTACTCTCCTCACTCATTTACTCTCCTCCTCTCCCTCTCCATCAGTCTCCTCCCTCTCTCCCCCCCCACCCCTCTCTCTCTCTCTCCCCTCTCCCTCTCCTCCTCCCTCTCTCTCTCCATTTACTCTCCTCACTCATTTACTCTCCTCTTCTCCCTCTCCATCAGTCTCCTCCCTCTCTCAACCCCCCCCCCCCCCCCCCCCTCTCTCTCTCTCTCTCTCTCTCTCCCCTCTCCATCACTCTCCTCCCCCTCTCTCTCCATTTGCTCTCCTCACTCATTTACTCTCCTCCTCTCCCTCTCCATCAGTCTCCTCCCTCTCTCCCCCCCCCCCCCTCTCTCTCTCTCTCTCTCTCTCTCTCCCCTCTCTCTCTCTCTCGAGCAAGATCCCAAGATGGAGCACCTTAACCATCCTCGCCCTCAGGCCTCGCCCAACGCCTTCCGGCAGAGCCCGCACCTGCCCAAGCCCGGCGCGGCGGTGGGCCGAGCCGGCCCCTGGGGTCCCAAGCCCCCGGCGGACCTGCCCTCCGAAGCCGAGGGCGACGACCACTTCGACAGCGGGATCGGCTCGCTGGGCGAGCTGGACGAGCTGACCCGGGCCGGGCTGGGGGTCGGGCTGGGCACGGACCCCGACGTCTGCCCGTCCAACCCCGAGCGGGTGGAGAGCGCCATCGGCCAGATCACCGAGGGCCTCGGGAAGGTCGGCATCAACGGGGCCGAGCGGGAGCTGCTGACGTACCAAACCGAGGATCTCGACTCGTGAGTATTTGGCGACGATCGTCGGGACCGCGACCGTCTCCCCCCCCCCCGTCCCCCCCCCCCGGGGTTCGACCCGGCGCCCCCCACCGCGCCGTCGAGACGGCTGAAAGCGCTTCCCGGGACACCCTGCCAAGCGGAGTGACCGTGTCACTCGCGGGCGAACCCCAGGACACCAGGAGAGAGAGAATTCCCCCTCCCCAATGCCCCCCCCACCCACCGCACCCCCCCCCCCACCCACCGCACCCCCCCCCTCTCTTCCGAGCCGTGACGTGGATTATTACACCGACGCCGAATCTTCCAACGGATCGGGTCTGCGGAGTGGTCCGGCTTTAACCGCGGAGACCAATTGCTCTCGTGTAACGCACCCCCCACCCCCCCCACCCCCCACTGCCGCCGCCACGTGGGGGAGAGACGTCCCAAGGGGGGGGGGGGGGGGGGTTGCCGCGGGGTTTATTGCCGACCCGGTGTCTTTCCCCACAGCGCTCTGCACCTCGCCATCATCCACCAAGAGGAGCAGTTCCTGGACTATGTGCTTCGCTACACGAGCAGCTGCTTCCTGGATCTGCAGAACGACATGAAGCAGGTGAGGGGGCGAGTGACTGAGGGGGACACTGAGCTCTTGTCTCTCTCTCTCTCTCTCTCTCTCGTGACCCAGGTTAACAACAACAACAACACCCACCACCATCACCACCACGACAACAACGACGCATGACCTTCACACGGTGACGTTTCATGTCAGGAGGACGTTCCCCAGGCGCTGGGCAGTTGAGGATTCTCGCCCGAGCTGGGGTTTGGGACCAGGAGGGCAGGGGGTTGGGGGGTTGGGGGGGTGGGGGGGTTAGGAGAGTGACCGAAGGAGCGGTTGGTCGAAGAGGAGGGTCTTGAGACGGGTTGATATAAGGGGTCAGCAGGTCCCAGAGGTAGGGGAAGAGGGGCGAAGGTCCTTGAAGGTGAAGACGAAGGGGTGGTGGTGGGGGTGGGGGGGTGGGGGGGGGGCGGACACCCTGTAGCTCAGTGGTTAGAGCACTCGCCTCACGAGCGATTCCCCGGGTGGAACGAAGCGCGGGGGCCGGTTTCCTTACTCCGCCCGCACGCCTCCGTTCACCCAGCGGCGCGAGCAGCCCGCGCGGCGCGCAGTCGCCGCGGCTCGAGCGCTTCGTCCCGCGGAGCGCTTCGAGGCGTCGGGGTTATCGCCGTCGCCGTCGTTATAGCGGTCGCGCCTCGGGCTCACTCTCCGGGGCGATCTCTCCCAGACGGCGCTGCACCTGGCGGTGATTGTCGGCCAGCCGGACTTCGTGAAGAAGTTGATGATGGCCGGGGCGAGCTTGCTGGTGCAGGAGAAGGACGGGAACACAGCCTTGCACCTGGCTTGCAAGGAGCGGGCCCTCGACTGCGCCGAGGCGCTCCTCCCCCCGCACACCCCCAGCCAACTGCGGGCTCACTCTCTGCTCAACCGCTCCCAGCTCGAGGAGCAGCTCCGATGCTACAACTACAACGGTTAGCCCGCGCCCCGCCCGAGGGCTCACCGTCGGGGGCGCCGCCGCGTCGCGTTCACGGCCGCCCGCCTCGCGAGCGGGTTTGGAAAGGGGGTTTCGCGGGTCACGGAGTTAGGGAAATAATCCCTCCCAAAACAACAATAATAATAATTATTTGGTCAGTCGCTGTTGGCCGTTGGCCGTCCCGCTTCGCGCACAAAATATACTCGACGGTGCATCCGATGAAGGGCTTCGAGGCGCCTCGACGCCTCAAAAGCGCTTCACGGGGTGCACTGGGAAGTGTAGCGACCGTATGTTCTGCGGGCGAGACCGGATCGAGTGCGTTGGTCCAGGAATCTGACCTCGCAGTCCGGGCGGATCAGTGCGTCCAGTGCTTCGCTGCGTTGCGAATGGCTCTCGGCAGCCGATATTGATCGGTTTTAATTGCGTCCCTCCGCAGGGTTCACGCCTCTCCACGTCGCGGTGCTGCAGAATGACATCAGCATCGTCAAGCACCTCTTGGGGTTTGAAGTTGATGTGAACTTAAAGGCAAGTGGAGCGTCCTGCAGCTCAGCGGCTGGCGCCCTCGCCTCGCGAGCGAGAGACCCGGGCTCGATTCCCCCCCGGGCCGGGCGAAGCGTTGGGCAAGTGTCCTCACTCCCGCGCGCGCACCAGCAGTCGTCGGGAACCCGCTTGCGAAGTCGACCGGCGGATCGCCTCATAATAAATCGGTCGCTTCAACCCACGGCCGTTTTGCGGGGAGCGCCGCCGGTCGCAAATTCGTCCGCCCCGCGGAGAAAAAAAAAAAAACGGGCAGTGGCTTCACTCGACAGCGCCCGTGTCCCGCGGTGAAGCGCTTCAAGAGGTCTCCAGGACGCGCTCAGGCGCTGGGGTCGAATTATTATTATCATTATGAATAATTATCATCGTTATCATCGATGTCATTGCGGCGGTGTCTTCAGGAGAAAGGCGGGGGCAGGACGGCACTGCACCTGGCGGTGGAGGAGCAGAACCTGCAGGTCGTGAAGTTGCTGTTGGAAAGCCGGGCGGACATACACGCCCAGATGTACAACGGCTGCACCCCCATCTGCCTGGCCGTGTACCGACCCGACCCCCGCATCACTCAGATGCTCAAGGACTTCGGCTCCGCCGAGCCGGTGACCGACGAGGACTCGGACGAAGATGAAGGGATTGATGAAGACGGAATGGTACGCAGCCCGGGATCGCCGTGGGTTCGCCATGGTTTTCCGTCCGTCCGTCTGTGTGTGTCTGTGTGTGCGTCTGCGTGTGTGTGTGTGTGTGTGTGTCTGCGGGTGTGTGCGTGTGCGTGCGTGTGTGGAGTAAGGAAACTTGCCCAAGGTTTCGCCCTGACCCGACCCGCCCGGGGAATCGAACCCGGGTCCCTCTGGCCACGACTCCTTCACGGCACAGAGTATTCTGTAAAGCGCGGTGACTGCGGGTTTTGCCGGCGAAACGCGGCGGCCGGTCGCGCCGGGCGACGTCCCCGCAAACAGCCGTGGATCGAGCGACCGATTTTCTTTGGATTTTTCTCTCTCCCGGAGGGTTTACTACCCTCTGGAAAGCGATCCGCCAATCGACTAACAAGCGGGTTCCCACCTACTGCCGGGGAAACAGAGGCGTGCGGGGGGAGTAATGGCTGTTGATCGGCCCGACTGACCGATGGCCTCTCTGACCTGTTTTACAGGGAGAATACGACGACTTTATGATGCACGGATATTAAACGGAACACTCGAGAGAGAGAGAGACTGCGAGAGAGGCGGCGACTGTACGACCTCTACAAACTCTTCAACCCATAGTATTAAACCAAATCAGCGTAACCCACTGCAGAGGAGAGCAGTTGTAAAGCGCGTGTGTGCGTGTGTGTGTGTGTGTGTTCCCCCCTCCCCTCCCCTCCCCTTCCCACACCCCCCTCACCCCCACCCCCCACCCCCCCCCACCCCTCTAGGCTTGTGATATTATCTTAGGAATGTGCACGTTTATTACCAGAATGGAACCTCCCTCCCAAAGCGGAGCCAAATATCAGGCGCGGCATTCGACTCTCCTCTTGTCGTCTGCCACCCATTGATTATCAGCTTAAGCGCGATTGCGAGGGCTGGGGAGTGGGGGGGGGGGGGTGTGTGGGGGGCGGGCGGGCGGGGGTGGGGGGGGTAGAGGGGGAGAGGAGTTCTTGCTTGTGGCACAGCCTTTAACAAGGTCCCCATTCTCACGTGAGATGATAAGAACCTGCCGGCCAAAGAAGACCGAGGTCCATCCAGTCGGCCTCCCGCCATCCTGGCAGTCGCTTGACATGTCTATATAAACTGTATACCGTGTCCCCCCCCCCTGCCCCGCCCGCCCGCCCCGGCCCCCCCGATATTATTTTCTAGCAGAAATCTTATGGAATTGTTCTTGAAACGATTGACATGTTCTGCTTGTACTGTCCGTCTGTCTGTCTGTCTGTGTGTGTGTCTGTCTGTGTGTCTGTGTGTCTGTCTCGCTCCCTCCCTCCCGTTCCACACGTTTACCGCTCGCTCCCTGAAGTAGCGTCGCCCCCGATTTGTCCTGAATTTACTCAATTCTGATCTTCAAATCTCTTCCACTGTCTCAGTCTCCCGTCCCATCCCATCCCATCTCCCCCCCCCCCCCCCCGATACCCACAAATCATGTCCCTTTCAAAACCCTCAGCTTCGACCCTCTGTCA
Organism: Callorhinchus milii; assembly: GCF_018977255.1. Classification (NCBI taxonomy): domain Eukaryota; kingdom Metazoa; phylum Chordata; class Chondrichthyes; order Chimaeriformes; family Callorhinchidae; genus Callorhinchus; species Callorhinchus milii. The sequence goes on from NW_024704809.1 coordinate 242,645, forward strand.
ATCTCTTCCTAACCTGACACCCCGCTTCCATGTGGCCTCTTTGATCATTCCCAACCCCCTCCCCACCCCCTCCCCACCCCCCGCCCCAGTGTGTAAAGTGAGGTGTCCATCCCGGCCTGAAAGAAGCCTCGGGCGCATAAAGAAACCGCTTGATGTTGCAAAAGGAAGACCCAAGGGATTTGGTCCATCAAAGGTCCTTCCTCATCCAAACCCATCTCGTGGTCTGTCCTAGAAAAAGCGTTGTTTCTTTGTGACCTTTCCCCCCACCCCCCACCCCCCCCCCCCCATACACACGCACACACACATACGCACATACAGGCACACACGCACACACAAGACCAGACGTTGATCCTATGGTATTTGTTTCTGGGAAGGTTGGCGGATTGGGAGAGAAAGAGAGAGGGGGGGTTGGGGGTGGGGGGAGGGAGGGGGAAACGGGAGTGTCGTTAATGAGTTGACTCACAAAATTCCTCGGAAGGAATGTTCCACTCTGGGTAAGTGATGGTGTCCTCTTTCTCTTGTAACTCTGTCCGCGTGTTCCCCAGTCGATGCGTGTGTGAGGGTGGGGAGGAAGGGTAGAGTAGGAAGATTATTTCTTGAGTATTTGGGGGGCAAAATGACCGACTGTTCCCGGGAATCATTAGGCCTGAGTTTGAGGGGGGGGGGGAGAGGATCGTGTTAAGAGAGAATTGGGGGCCAGAGCCAAATAAAACCATTCCAATGAGGCCTTCTCAACAACCACAACAAATTACACATTGGTATATCCCCCTTCATGTTGGAAGGATGTCCCAGGGCGTTGGACTGTCGGGGGGGTTTTGACCCCGAGCTGGGAGTTGGGATCAGGAGGGGTGGAGAGCATAGGGGGTGGGGGTGTCTGAAGGCACGGTCGGAGAGGAAGGTCTTTAGATGGTACTTGGAAGGAGGCAAGAGAGGGGGTGAGGCGGAGGGATTGACGGATAGAGTTCCAGAGGGTGGGGGGGGGGCCTGACCGACGGCCGATGGTGGAGCGGGAAGTGTGGGGGACCTTGGACCAGGGTTGGTGTCCACCGAGTGTCGAGAGATTCCCATTCAGAGAAGGAGATTCAGTTGTCTCGCCCCCACCTTTGATATTTTGGGGGTAAAGCATAGAGAGGAGCGAGCGACGAGACGGGGAGAACCATAGCAAAATATCCCTTGGTCTTTCGGCTCGTGTCCATTTTGCTTACACTACCCCCGACCCCCTCCGCTTCCCCCCAACCCCCCCCCACCCCACCCCCACCACCCAAGCAATGTTCTACACGGGGTTACTTCAGTATATTTCGACACACGCACGTAGACACGCTAACCGACAACACGTTACATTCGCAGAGCGCCTTTTCACGTCGGGAGGACGCGGGGGGGGGGGGGGGGGGAGGACGCGGGGGGGGGGGTTCAACACCCGACCGATTCGCACCAATCCGCCTGCCGCGCTTCGCCCGCGGAAGCGCTTTGAGACGCCTCGAAGGCACGGTTAAGGCGCCGTGTCCGACCGCAAGGATTATCATTAGCATTAGTAGTATTAGTATTATTATTATTATTATTGATGTGACGTGAGTTCAGGCGACGCAATCCTAATCGGCCGCTCCGGTCAAACTTTTACGTTCGACTCTTCTGTTCCCCAAAAAACAGTTTATCGAACCCGAAATCAGTCCGGTTAGAGGGCGCGAAAAGGGGGCGATCGTTACGAGAGGATGTGCTTTGGACCCCAAAATGTGGGGTGGGAAAAATCAGGCGATTCCCCCCCCCACCCCCCCCCAGAATTATTCCACGGTGGGGGGAAAGGGGCGATGGGCGTTGCGTTCCGCGGGCGAGCCGTGCCGTGGTTCCGCGGGGCCCGGTGCTTTAGAGCGCTGCGATGACCCGAATCGCGCTGCGTTGGAAGTCTTCCTCCCGTCACTCCTCCCCGACTTCGGAGGAGGGCGGCGGGGGGCTCGAGCCCCCCACCCCCCCCGCGCGGGCGCCGCGCTGGACTCGGGAGCTCGCGGCGCAGGCAGAGAGGCTGCTGCGGCGCTCGGCTCTGGCGGCGGGTGGCGCGTTCGGAGCCGAGGCCATCCTGCCGCGTTTCGCCCGCAACATACACAGTCACTCCACTTGGCAGTGCAATCCTCTCGAGACGTCTCGACGTGATAACAAGGCGCTGTATTGAACTCGAGCATTATTATTATTATTATTATTATTAATTATTATTAGCTGCCGGTTCAGGCAGACTTGAAAGCTACTGTGACACGTTCCCCCCCCACCCCCACCCCCACCCCCCCCCCCTCTCCCCCTCTCTCTCTCTCTCCCCCAGTGTTTTGGTCGACAATCGCACAGATAAATTGACCCGTTTGTGAGTGTGTGTGTGTGGGGTGGGGTGGGGGGGGGGGGTGGGGGGGGGGGAGCGGAGAGCGAGGATTCCCCTCTGTTTATTGTACGCAAATCGCCTACGAGATATGTTTTCGGACGGGGAAAAAAAAAAAAACCCGGGGATTATTAAATCATGGCGCGGTCTTTGCCCGAACGGATATCTGTCGGTTCTTACGCTGCGGGTTCCGCCGCCATTGCCGCTCGGACGTTAAGAATTCGTCGGCGAAAGGTGACCGAGGTCCCGTCAACTTCGTTCCACCGCCCTGTAGTTGCTCCCCCCCCCGCCCCCCGGTTCGATCGCAGGCCGCGTCCTCTGCTCGCCGCGAGATAAAACGGCTTAGCGCCATCGAGACCCTCTCCCGGTCCCTCCGGAGACCAAAGACCGCGCAGTCGTGTCGCCCCCTCAAACCCTCTCTTCTCCAGCGGGAACGTGCCCGGTTTTATCTGATCGCTCCGGTCCCCCCCCCCCCCCCAATCATTCCGGCCGCCCTCCTCTTGTCGCCTCTCGAGCGCTCGATTACGCAACTGATAGCGTCGCCGCGTCCCAGAAAGTCGGGAGTTTGCGGATTTCGCGCTGCATCAGCAGATACGCGGCCGAAATCTTCCAGGATCCTCTCGCTCGCTTTCACATCGCTTCAAGCCCTCGCACACCCCCCCCCCCCCCCTCCCCGATTTGCTTTGCCCCCATTCCCCCCCCCCCCCAACCCGCTGCCGCGGCTCAGCTGGCTCCCGGCCCCCCGTTTCCCCCTCCGCTCCACCATCGGTGGCCGTGCCTTCAGCCACTACGCCCCGAAATTCTCCCTCAATCCCTCCGCCTTTCCCCCTTCCTCCCTCCCCACTTCCAAATCCCATCTAAAGACCTTCCATTTTGACCGTCACGATCACCTCCCCCACTCCCTCTCCCCCCTCCCGGCTCGGGGTCAGACTCCGCCACTGTCAAGCGCTCTGGGGCGCTATCCCACATGAAGGGCAAGTTGTTGTCGTGCGCTGGGAGGGGAAGGAAGGATTACCGAAGCTACGATGAGTGTATGTTATATGACTTTACTCTGCGTTGGGTGGTGACTGGGTGTCAGTTTCACGTCCCTGGGGCACGGCTAAAGCTGAAGGGAGGTTGGATTAACCGGGAAACACTTGGCATCCCAGCGAACCTGCGCGGAAGAACGGGATGGGACGGCGCCGGATTCCCCCCGCAAAGGTTTCGCTGCCGTTTTCCCGGGTGGTCCTCGTTCGTGAAATCCTGCGGAGCTTTTCCTTTTGGTACCGGGCCCCCGGTCCTGGCTCCGGACGTTTCCGCTCTCCTGGCGCCCGCCCGCAGCCGAATCACTTGCACCGCTCGCGTCGCGGATTCAGCCAAAGGAAAATAAACCGTGGCATAATTCTGCCGGATGGCTTCAGGACGCGCGCACTGCGGCACAGCTCGCCGCTTGATCTGATTCGGTGTGTCAGCTTGGCTCAGTCGGCAGCTTTCTTGCCTCGGGACAGGTTACGGATTCGAGCCAAGGAACGGGGCCGCGAGTTTATTGTCCAAAACCTCCACTGATGGGGGGGGGGGGGGGGCATTGATGCGTTGAGAGCAGGTTCCGTCCGTCCTTTGGCTAAGGCACTAACCTCGGGTCATGTCCGCCTGTTCCGTTAACACGTTACGTTTACGCGGAGCCTTTCACCGTGTCAGGGGGACGCCCCAAGGCGCTGGACAGTCGGGGGTTTGGACCCGAGCTGGGGTTTGGGATAATAATAATAATAATCCTCGCATTTGATATAGCGCTTTTCACGTCGGGAGGACGTCCCAAAGCGCTTCACAGAACACACTGTAAAGTGAATTGACTGTATATTTGTGGGCGAACGCGGCAGCCAATTGCGCACAGCAATGTCCCACACACAGTCGTAGATAGAAAATGACCAATTTATTATTGTTTTTGGTTTTGGAGGGATTATTATTAGGCTCTGTGTGGAGTAAGGAAACTTGCCCAAGGTTTGGCCCTCTGCCTGGAATTGAACTCAGGTCTCTCACTCGCAAAGCGAGTGCTCTAACCACTGAGCTACAGGACTCCAAATCAGGATCAGGAGGGGGGTGGAGGGTGGGGGGTGACCGAAGGCGCTGTCGGTCGAAGAGGGGGGTCTTGAAGGAGGCGAGTGACGGAGCAAGATGGCGGGGGGGTGGGGACTGTGGGTTGGAGTTCCAAAGGATGGGGGCGGAGAGGTTGAAGGCCCGATTGTGGGGTACAACAACAACAACAACAACAAGGTTCCATTTATTGAGCGCCTTTCACGTCGGGAGGACGTCCCGAGGCGCTGACGGGGGGGACGCGGAACGGGCTGAGCGGAGGGAGGGGACCGGAGAAGAAGTCAACAGGAAAAGAAAGGAGAGTGGAAATAAAGGAATAGCCTTTAATAAACTTCGAAACCCATCCTTCTCGTATTTTCTTGCGTGGACAGAGCAAACAGCAATCCTCAGAGCAGAAACCTCGATGACCTATTTTCCGAGGAGTTGTGCTCGTCTCTCAGTCGCTCCCTCCATTCACAGTCACTTTCACGGAGACTGGAGAGAACGTCCTACAATCCGGGCAACACAACTCCTCACAGACACAGAGACCATCGGCCCAGGTCAGACCCCGGTTATACCATAACAATCCTTGCCTTTGATACAGCGCATTACCACGTCTCAAAGCGCTTCACAGGATACACTGTAAAGTGGAGTGACTGTACGTTTTGTGGGCGAAACGCGGCGGCCGATTGTGCACAGCAGTGCCCCGCAAACGTCGTTGGTCGTTGGTGTGAATGGCCATCGCCCCCTAATTTTTTTGGGGGGAAGGAATTATTACCCCCCGGAAAAACAATCCGCCTGACAAGCGGGTTCCTACTCACTGCCGGTAAACAGAGGGACGAGTGTGGAGTAAGGGTTCGCCCTGTCTGGGAATCGAACCCCCGGTCCTCTCGCTTGCAGTAAAAAATTTAGTTTTTGGTGTTGCTGAATTTCAGAGGACAATTCTGGTCTGTGGCCAATTTGACCTCCTTATCTGTCCTGCTGTGATAGGTGACTTTTCAGTTGGCCCGCAAAACACGCAGTCACTACACTTCGCAGTGAATCTTGCAGAAGCACTTTTGAGACGTCCTCTCGCCTGTGAACGGTCAAGCGTGAGGGTCACCGGCAAACGATCGGATCATCACACACACACAGTCCATTCGCTTTTGCGGTATGTTCTGCAAAGCGCCGCAAGGCTTCTCGACGACGTGACAGGGGACGCTGTATCGTATCAAGTGCAAGGGTTTTGTTATTGTAGACTTTTAGGTCTGTTCGCTCCGGCGAAGTGAGACAATCTCTCGCATCAGCCAGGACACCAACAGCACGCCCTTTGGACCGTTTGTGCTTTGGAGTAAATCAAGCTGCGGGAGCGGTCAGGACATTTTGTCAGGCATGAAATATTCCACTCGCTCGCTCGCTCGCTCAGCCGTCACAGGCCTGAAGCTTATTCTGTTCCGCTTTGCCCTTTTCCCTGCTGCGAGCCAGGTTCTGGTGGCCCGTCCCTCAGATTCACCAATCTATTCTCGAGTGCTTACGTCCTTGAGATACACTGCCCGATTGACATCGCCTCGTTTGGTGAGCCTTGCGTTTTATGCAGCGGCTTTTCACCCCGAGAGGACGCTTCACGGGATTTCGCTGTAAAGTGCAGTGACTGGCTGTCGGGTTCTCCTAATAAATGTCTCGCAAACAGCCACGAACTGAGTTAACCAATTTAACTTGCGGGATGGACAACTGGGACATGCGGGGGCGGGCGAGAGAAAGAGCGAACCCCCCCCCAATGCTCTTTTCAAATAGTGCCCCAGTCCAACCGAACCGGTAGAGACAAATCTTCAGCCACCTCCTGCAACCCCCCCCCTCCACCCGACACTGTATTGGAGGCTTGAACCCACATCTTCCTGGCTCAGAGGTGAGGTAGAGAGTGCTCCCAGCGGGGCCTGGCTGATATATATCTTAAGCAACTGAATGAATCATCTCAAATTATTTTCCTTCAGCCAGGACAATTAAGTAGGTTTATCCTCAAGTTCTGACTTGTCTAAGTACGGCTCTGGGACTTGTTTCCTGAAGCTTTGGGTGAACATCAAATACACCTCACCGCTCCCCCCCTGCGCCCTCTCTGCTTATTATGTCCTGTGGTTCAGATGCAGACAATGATAGACACAAACCACTTTGAAGAGAGTTTTTAATTTCATAGGATCACAGACATCACAACAAGCAGACAGTTTGGCCCACGTAGCAATCTACCTCAACCCCTAACTCCCCGCGCTTTTATAAACAAACTCCTCAACAAACGGAGCTTTTTCTGCTGGAAAAAAAGGAGGGGAGTCATCTTTTAAATCGTGGGTGGGGTGGGGGGGGGGGGGTTTCAATAGTCGATAGGGAGAGATTATTTCCGCAGGTTGGTGAGTCAGTATCCGTAGCTACTGCCCCGCGGCTCAGTGGTTAGACCACTCGCATCGAAAGCGAGAGGACCCCGGGTTCCACCCCCGGGTCAGGGCGGAACATCGGGCACGTTTCCTCACTCCACGCGCGCGCCTCTGTTCACCGGCAGTCAGTGGGAACCCGGCCGTTAGTCGAGTGGCGGATCGCTTTTCCGGGGGTAATAATCCCTTCAAAACAAACATGTAACAATTCGGCGACTCAGCCCACGACTGTTTGTGGGGGTGTCGCGTTGCGACGCCGAATATACAGTCACTACACCTTACGGTATGTTCTGTGAAGACGTCTCGAAGACGTGATAAGGCGACTTTTAAGGGCTTCCACGTTGAGCGCTCTATATCTATAAATTATTATCGATTATAAATATTTATATTCATAAAGTAAATATTACTACATTATTATAACAATTATTATTAGTTGTTGTCGCTTTAAGGGGAGGGGGCGGGGCTTGCTTCTTGATGACGCTGTGATTGACGCGGAAGGTTGACCAATAGGCGAGCGGCGACCGACGTGCGGGTTGACCAATCAGCGGCCGGAAAGGGGGCGGCGACCCCCCCTCCACGGTAAAGGGGAGGGGAGGCGACTGACCAATCAGCCATCGGAGTCGCGGTGACCGACGGGGCGGTTGACCAATCAGCGGCGGGGGGCGGCCGCTCCCGCCCGCCTTCTCCGCCCCTTTTTCCTTCGACGCCATTGGCCGAGAGGCCGCGTCAATCAATCCAGCCCAAGGCAGGCGCGCGCGCAACCGCCCCGCGTCCCGCCCGCGCGCGCGCGCGGCCGCTCGGCTTCCGACGTCGGGGCGGAAGAGGGCGGGAAGAAAGAAAGAGAGTGAGAGAAAAAAAAGTGGCGGCGTCGACGGCGACAGCGGCAGCCGCGAGAGAGAGAGAGAGAGTGAAGGGGGGGAGTAAAAAAAAAGAGGAAGGCCTCAGACGGTTCGGGGGTGTTGGGGGGGGGAGGGAAGGAAGGAGAGAGAGAGAGAGAGAGGGATAAAAAAAGAGAGAGAGAGAGTAGGAAATCTCGGCCGCGAGAGGAGAGGAGAAGAGAAAAAAAAATTTACTCACCCGTAGCGGCGGCGGCTCCGCTCCGCGCGCGCGCGCTCTCGGCCCTGAGGAGGAGGAGGAGACGACGACGATGATGGCGGCGGCGGCGAGGAGGACGAAGGAGGTGAGTGACGGGACGGACTGGGGGTGGGTGGGTGGGGGGGGGGAGAGAATGTGGGTACAGGCCCGAAAAGCCTGGGTCTCCGTTTGGTCGCCCTCCCCCACTCCCCCTCTCGCTACCCGGCGACGCTCTGACTCCCCCTCCCCTCCCCCCCCCTCCTCCTCCCCGCGCGCGCGGCCTCACTGGCCGTTATTTTTCAAATGAAACCGCGGGAACGCACACGGTCCCGGGCGGGGGCGGGGGGGCGCGTTCAGGGGAAACGGTCTCCCCGGTTGTTGTCGTGTCCACCGTGTGAGGCGATGGGAACGGACGCGACGCCCGACCGACGGGCGGTGGGGGGTGGGGGCGGGGGACGGACGGGGGGGCGGGGTCTTCTTCTCCTCCCCCCCCCTCTCGTGCCCCCTCCTCGCGCGCTGATCGACGCGGAGCTCGACCAATCCGCGTTCTGGGGAGGCGGCGATCGACGCGGAGCTGGACCAATGGGCGACCGCGGGGGGGCGGGGCGGGCGGCGGTTGGTGATCGACGCGCCGCTCGGCCAATCGCCGGCTGGCGGAGAGGGGTAGTGGGCGGTGACCGGGGCGGACTGACCAATGGTGGCTCAGTGATGGGGAGGGCGGGCGGCGGTTGGTGATCGACGCGCCGCTCGGCCAATCGGCGGCTGGGGGAGAGGGGTAGTGGGCGGTGACCGGGGCGGGCTGACCAATGGTGGCGCAGTGATGGGGAGGGGGCGGGGCGGAGGGAAGAGGCGGGACCTCTCCCTCCTGTGTGGCGGGTAAACAATGTGTGTGGGACAGGGGGTCGCGGTTCAGCCATTGCTGCTCTTCGCGGGTGTAGTGACTGTGCGCTTTGCGGGCGAGACGCGCCCCGGCGGCCGCTCCCCACCAACAGCGAGTGAAGTGAGTGACCGACGGGTTTATACTGTTGGTTTATTACCCCTCAAACCCCCCCCCAACCCCCAGAGAAAGCGATCCGCCCGTCAACTGACAAACTACTTACTGCCGCGTAAATGGAGGTGTGTGTGTGTGTGTGTGTCTGTCTCTGTGTCTGTCTCTGTGTGTGTGTGTCTGTCTCTGTGTGTGTGTGTCTGTCTCTGTGTGTGTGTGTCTGTCTCTGTGTGTGTGTGTCTGTCTCTGTGTGTGTGTGTCTGTCTCTGTGTGTGTGTGTCTGTGTGTGTGTCTCTGTGTGTGTGTCTGTCTCTGTGTGTGTGTGTGTCTGTCTCTGTGTGTGTGTGTGTCTGTCTCTGTGTGTGTGTGTGTCTGTCTCTGTGTGTGTGTCTGTCTGTCTCTGTGTGTGTGTCTGTCTGTCTCTGTGTGTGTGTCTGTGTGTGTGTGTCTGTGTGTGTGTGTCTGTGTGTGTGTGTGTCTGTCTCTGCGTGTGTGTCTGTCTGTGTGTGTGTGTCTGTCTGTGTGTATCTGTCTCTGTGTGTGTGTCTGTCTGTCTCTGTGTGTGTGTATTTGTCTCTATGTGTCTGTGTGTGTCTGAGTGTCTGTGTCTGTGTGTGGGGGGGGGGAGTAAGGAAATTTGCCCAAAGTTTCGCCCTAACCCGACCCGCCCAGGAATCGAACCCGGGTCCTCTCGCTTGTGAGGTGAGATCCCTAACACCACTAAGTCACAGGACCCAACTGTTGTTTGTCGTGAGTGACTTCGCTGAGCTCTGCTCTGTGCTGTTTGGGAGGAGTCCCGGAGCTGATTAGGATCAGCACAGCTCAGTTGGTACGGAACTCATAAAGTTCAGTGCAGGGCTGGGCCGAGCGCTGTGTGGTCAGCGGTGCTGTTCTTCAAACTGAGGCCTCACCTGCCGGTCCGGGTGAACGTTAAAGATCCTGCAGTACTATTGGAAAAGTGGTCTCTCTCTCTCTCTCTGTGTCGTGGCCAACAATCCCCCCAAATTGTTGCGCGAATCGACCGCCACGTCCGCCTCCAAAACACGCAGGCGCTAGACTCGACAATAGTGTGCCGGGTCGGTCCCAGGCGAGGGTTAACCGCGTTTCGCATTGATTTCTCCGCAGGAAGCTTGCTTGAACCCGTACTGAGGTCTCCTTGTTGCGTGTTGGGAGCGGCACACGTGAAAGAGATTCTTGCCATGTGTGTTCAAAGAAAATGGGTGTTAATGCATCGGCCTACCCTTACCCATCATGTCAGACAGCTGGGGTGAAAACGTCTTCTTCAAATGGAATCCGTGGTGAGCTCCTTGTTTGCCTCCTGCACGTCCATCATCCCCTCTTTAAAATCCACTCCCCCGACCCCTGCAACTCCCTGCCTCTACCCCTCTGCCTCGCACCCCTCCACCCTTGCCCATGCTCAGAGCATACCTGAAGACCTTCCCTTTCGACCATGGTCACCTCTCCCCGCCCCGTCTCAGCGTTGTGCTCCGTCACGGTTAAGCCCTCCGAGACTCTGCCCCACGTGAAGGGCGCTGTGTAAATGCAAGTTGTTGTCGTGTGGGACAAATGAGAAATCGCTGGATTTTGGAGTCAGTGACTTGGGTCACAGTGGAATGAACAACAAAAACTGACATTTCCACAGCGCCCTTCACAGAATACTGCGCAGTGGATCCCAATTTACTTAATTGGTTGCTGCGCCCCAATCGGCTGCCGCGGAAAACATGCAGTCACTATACTTTGCCGTGAATCCTCCAGGGCGCTTTGAAGGGGTTCTCGGTGCGATAACAAATGCAAGGATTATTATTATGATTTTAGTTTCAGACCAGCTGTAGCCTGGGCGATTGCAAAAGCGCCCTTGGGTGGTGCCGCTGTTCATCTGGGCTTCTGCACTGATGGGCAGAGAGGGCTGGCAGCTTGTGCCGCCTTGACTTGCCACATTTCGTTGGCTTTCCTGGCATCTGCGGCCTATTCTGTGAACCGTGTAAAACATGACCCTGACCTATCGCTGGGAACCCCGGTTGTTAGTCGATTGGTGGATCACTTTCCAGGGGTGATAAGTCCTTCCAAAAATAATAACAACAATTTGGTCACTCAATCCACGACTGTTTGCGGGACGCTGCTTGTGCTTGTGAGGTGTGTGTGTCTGTGTGGAGTAAGGAAACTTACCAAAGGTTTCGCCCTGACCTGTCCCACCCAGGAATTGACCCTGGGTCCTCTCGCTTGCGAGACTAGCTCTCTTAACCGCCGAGCTACAGGGAGACTCCTCCAGTGTTATTGACCGATGGCTTGTCTCCCCCGCGCTCCAGAGTCACCTTCGCAATCTCCGTTCCGATGTCAGTTGGAGGGGAAGCTGTGCGTGTCCGGAGCCGGTCAGGAGAAACGGGCTGGAGAGAAGAAGAGAAGCTCGAACCTGTTGTTGCTGAAGAAGAAGCTTTTCCGCCGTCGGAAATCCACCAAGTCGGCTGATCATGCCAAGCACATGCGTGATCTGCTGTGCAGCTGGGATGTCCGTGATGTGAGCTTGCTGGTCAAACAGTACGAAGCCGCTCTGAGCATCAAGGAGTTGGCCAGGCAGGCCTGCGTTGCCAGGCCGGAGGCCAGCCGCATCCACCAAGACCTGGCCAAACTTTACCAGTTCAGGTACTGTACGGACGTCGACCTGATCTTTCAGGGGACCTGCTTCCCGGTCCATCGGGCCATCCTGGCCGCCCGCTGCCCCTTCTTCAGGACTCTCCTCTCCTCGAGCCTGGAGCGGGCCGAGCTGGTGATGGACATTGGCACGGTGGGCATCGACGTGCCCATCCTCTCCTCCCTCCTGCATTACCTGTACAGCGGGGAGTTCCGGGTGCGGGACGCGCACGTCAAGAACATCGACGTGCTGGTGAGGCTGAGCGAGGAGTTCGGCATGCCCAACGCCCTCCATTTTGACATCCACGGACTCCTCCAGAGCTCCTGCTACTGCGACGCAGCCCTCAGCTTCACCAGCAGCCCGGACTGGGCGGCAGAGCCCTGGGAGGGGCGAGGTCACGATCCCGAGTTCCGCTGCCACAAAGCCATCCTGTGCGCCCGCTCGCCCTTCTTCCGCAACCTCCTCCGCAAGCGGCTGCGGGGGTCCGCGGACGGGGCGCAAGCCCCCATCCGCATCGTCCTGAACGAGGCCATCATCCCAAAGCGCTACGCCAAGGTGATCCTGCACTGCATGTACACGGACCTGGTGGACCTGGCCCTGCTCCTGCCTTTCAGCCCCTCGTCCGGGAGCCTGCGGGAAGCACAGGGCGACGCCGGGAAAGGCGGAGGCGGTGGCGAGACCCGCCTGGAGAACGCCATGGAGCTCTACCACATCGCCCTCTTCATCGAGTTCGACATGATGGCCCAAGGTGAGCTGGCTGTGCTCGCCGTGCTTTCTCCTCGTCTCCGCTGGAGGAAGCGTTCTGGGATGCTGCGTAAATGCAAGTTGTTGTTGTTTGAACACAAAGTCCTGTTGCCCTCCCCTCACCCCCCCCCCCCCATCCCGTGTATTGAGCTCGACTGGCTCCGGCCTCCTGCTCGTCCCTCAAGCCCTCTGCTCCACCAATCGCTGGCCACGCTTTCAGCCACTACGCCCCGAAAATCTGTCCCCTCCCTCCCTCAACCCCCTTCCCTCACCCCCCCCCTCCCTCCCCATCTTCAGTTCGCGTCTCAAGACGTTCCTGTTCGACCCTACGTGCCTACGGTCACCTCTTCTCCCCGTCTCCACCACTGTCGAGCGGTCTGAGGCGCTATATAAATACAAGTTGTTGTTGTTGTGTATGTTTTTTTTTCTGCAGTGCACCGACCAACAACTGAAACGTGTGGAAGACTGATGATAATTGCGCTGTTTCAGAAATATTTCATTGTATTCGTGTTTAAAGTAGACGCAGCAAAGGGACCAACGTCAGAATCATCCTCACCTCACATCATATTAATAATCCTGGCGTTTGATACAGTGCCTTGTCACGTCTTCGAGCCGTTTCAAAGCGCTTCACGTAAAGTGAATTGACTGTGTGTTTTGTGGGGCGAACCGCGGCAGCCATTTACGCACAGCAGTGTCCCGCCAGCAGTGGTGGATCGAAGTGAGCAAATTATTATTAACATTATTTTTCAAAGGGATTATTACCCCCGGAACAGCGATCCGGCAATCGACCAACAGCCGGGTTCCTAATGACCGCTGGTAAACAGAGAAGTGTGCGTACGCGGAGTAAGGAAAACTTGCCCCACGTTTCGCACTGACCCACCCGGGAATCGAACCCGGGTCCTCTCGCTTGCGAGGCGAGGGCTCTAACCCCTGAGCTACAGGGGCTCCACACAGCACTAACGGCAAATGACATTTACACAGCGCCTTTCACGTCAGGAGGACGTCCCAAGCCGCTGGAAAATCAGGGATTTACACATTTTCACTCGGGCCGTTTGCCCGGCCACTCACACACACACACACAGTTCAGTGTAGTGGCTGTGTTATCTGTTGACTCTCCCTCTCTCTCTTCTATCTCGCTCTCTGTGTCTCTTCCTGAGCTCTGTGCCTCTCTCTCCCGCAGCCTGTGAAGACCTGATTGCGGAGAGCGTGCGGTTGGACACATTGATCTGCATCCTGCGCTGGAGTTCCCAGCCCTACGGCTCCAAGTGGGTTCGGCGGCAGGTTGTGCACTTCTTGTGCGAGGAATTCAGCAGCGTGGTGGCTTCGGACATTCTCTTCGAGCTCAGTCAGGAACACCTGGTCGAAGCCATCCGCTCCGATTACCTGCAGGTAACTCCACGAAGGAACCTCAAACCCTTTCCCACACCACCCCGACCAGTGTTTTTTCCTCTCGCCCCCATCCCAGTCGCCTGCGGGGTACCCCAAGGCTCCATCCTTGGCCCTCTTCCCTTCTTCATCGCCATGCTCTCCCCCCCCCCCCCCCCGCTCTCCCCTCGGCGATGTCATCCAGAGATGGGGTCAACTTCTCCTCCAGCTGCGACTCCCAGTTCGCTCCAGGATGCTCCAGGTGCTGTAATAAGTGCGAGTTGTTGTTGTACTGTATTCTCTTCTCCCTGACAGGCCAGTGAAAACGATATCCTGAAGGCGGTCATTAAATGGGCCGAGCACCAACTTGCAAAGCGTCTGTCGGATGAAGGTGAGCCCCAACAATAGTAATAATAATAATAATAATCCTTGCATTTTATATAACGCCTTATGTCACGTCGAATTTAATTCAAGGGGATTGTTGGCCAGGACACCGGGAGAGAGAAATTCGCTTCTCTTTCCGAATAGAATAGCGTCCACCTGAACAGGGCACAGACGGGGAGGGAGGGAGGTTGTCCCATCCGAAGGACGGCATCTCTGACAACGCAGCACTCCCCCCCCCCAGCGCTTCATTGGAGCATCAGCTCAGACTGTGTGATTCTAAGCCCTGACGTGTGGGGTTTGAACCCACAACCTTCTGACTCGGAGACAAAAGAGAAAGAGGGGGGAGTGTGGGGAGAGAGCGAGCGCCACCACTGAGCCGGGGCGACTACTAATAATCCTCACGTTTGATACAATCGTGTCTTAGAGACGTCGCAAAGCGCTTCCCAGGATATGCTTAAAGTGCAGTGACTGTGTAATGTGCGGCCCACATCGTTTGTTCTTCTCCTCGTAACCGTTTTCCCTCTTGCGCGACCCGCCCCGGCAGAGCCCAACGTGCTGAGCGGCACGGCTCACAGCGTGACCAAGCGCGGGGTGAAGAAACGCGACCTGGACGCGGGACAGTTGCGGGAGATCATCGCCGAGCTGGTGCCTCACATTCGCATCGCTCACGTCCTCCCGGCCAAGAGCGAGGTCCTGGCTGATTCGGTGAGTTATACAGGTGGGGCAGGTTTGGGTCGACACCCCCCCTCTTCCCCACCCCACTTCTCTCTCTTTCCCCCACCTTTCCCTTTCCCCCCCTTACCCCCTCTGTCTCTTTTCCCCCCAGAGCCTTGGGTTGTCCTCCCGATGTGGACATTGGCTCTCCAAACGTAATTTGGTTGTAGTAATATTAATGGCAATTATCCTTGCGTTTGACACAGCGCCTCATCGCTTCTTTGAGGCGTCTCAAGGCGCTTCCCAGGCCACACTGTAAAGCATAGTGGCGCTACGTTTGTTTCTTGTGGGCGCACGGCGGCCAGCAGTTGCGTACAGCAGCGTCCCCACAAACAAACAGCGTTGGAGTACGCGACCAATTTTACCTGGGGGGATTCTTTGCCAGGACACCGAGAGAGAGAGAGAGAGAGAGGGGTCGGGAAGGGGAGAAAGTCGAGCTCTTTGAGTCTTTTCGGAGACGTGATAAGGCGCTATATCGAATGCGAGAAGAAAAAAACTCCTCCCATTTCCGTTGCAGATGAAGAGGGGGCTGATCAGTTCGCCACCGGCCGACATGCTTCCCACTCCGGAGAGCAGGAAATCCCGCGTCTGGTTTTGTCTGAAGGCTTCGGGGATCGGGGCCAAACCACGTCTCTTCACACCATACATCGAGGAAGCCAAGGTATGTAGAAGAAAGACGAAGGTGGTCTCGTACTGAACGGTAGAGGACACGGACTGCGATCGAAGGGGTGCGGCGGGGGGGTGGGGGGCGGGGAATTCACAACAAATCTGGGGGAATGCTGCTTTAGTGAGCGAGCAGTAAATGTGTGGAACGGACCCCGGAGGGAAACAGACGGAAGGTGGAAGTTGTTCTGATGAATCGGTTACAGACCTGACAGAGTGCGTTTGTACTCAGGCTGTGCTGGACGATCTGATGTCGGAGCAGACGAGTTTGGACAAGGTGCGAGTGAGTCGGATATCGAGCGTTCCCGACACGCTCTACATGGTGGATTCGGCCATCACCGACTTCCCCCGCCTGAGCGCAGGCTCCCCGCACAGCTTCGAGGAGCGAGTGCCTGTCTCTCTCCGCGACGAGATCCCCAGTAAGTTGTGGCCGTCGTTCCTCACCGCGTATCCCGGGAAACGGGCGAGGGGTGGGGGTGGGGGGAGAGAGGAGACCACCATCTACTCAAAACTTCACAACAGGACTTTTTTTTTTCTTTTATTAAAAAAAACAAGAGGACCCGGGTTCGATTCCCTTCAAAATAAATAAAAATAATTCATAATAACCCCTCAATCCACGACTGTTTGTAGGACGTCGCTGGGCGCAGTTGGTTGCTGCAATTCGCCCACAAAATATACAGTCGCTACACTTTACAGTATATCCTGTGAAGCCCCGTGAAACCCATCACCTTCGCTTAAGAGTCTCCAAATCAAACCGTGAGAATTCCACGCATCCCACCTCCGCGCGGAGATTGACGATAGATTGTTGGGCTGGAATCCACGCTCTCTCTCTCCCTGGAAATAATAATAATAATCCTTGCATTTGATACAGCGCCTTATCGCGTCTTCGAGACGTCTCACAGAATACACCGTAACGCGTAGCGACTGTGTATTTTGTGGGCGAAACGCAGCAGCCAATCTCGCACAGCAGTGGCCCCACAAACAGCCGTGGATGGAGCGACCACATTATTATTATCTCTTAAGGGGATTATAATCTCCGCAAAGCCATACTTAAAGAGTGAAAGCCGCCGTATCAATCCGGTCGTCCGATTAACACCTGGTCTACCTTTCTCCAGTCCCCCCGATTGAGGAGGTGAGAGCAATGTTTGCTCGGGTAAAGGACCTGAGGCACAGCGATCAAGTGCAGAGATCGTACACCTTAAACCTCGGGGCTGGAGCCACCATCACCCACATCATCCAGCTACGAGTGGTGAGAGAGTTCGGCCTTCCCGACTCAGCTACAGAACTGCTGAAGGTACGACACCCATTCCCCCTACACGGTGGGGAGTACTGTGGCTCAGCGGTTAGAGCGCTCGCCTCGCAAGCTGGGTTCGATTCCCGGGCGGGTCAGGTCGGGGCGAAACATTAGGCAAATTTCTTTACACACACACACACACACACACACACACGTACACATCGCTGCTTACCCATCTGTAAGTAGGAACCCGTCGTTAGTCGAGCGGTGGATCACCTTTCCGGGGGTAATGATAAAATACAGTCACCACACTTTACAGTATATTTCTGTGAAGCGCTCTGAGGCGTCTCGAAGATGTGAGAAAGCGCTGTATCAAATGCGCAGATTATCTCTTATTAAAATGGAAAAGGGGGAAAAGTCTCCGAAATGAAAAGTTGGATTTTTTTTTTTAATCCTAACTTTCCGATGTCTCAACTCTCTCTCTCACTCTCTCTCTCTCACACTCTCTCTCTCACTCTCTCCGCAGTATCCCGTCGTCTATTTTCCGAACGAGCATTTGGCCGCCGATAGCCCAGTCTTCACCAGGAGACAACCGAGCTCTCGACGAGCCACTCCGGTCAAGGAGACCGAAGTCCTGACCCTGGACCCGTTCCGTAACTTCAGCCCCCCTCTCCCTCCGCCTCCCCCGCCCTACCACCCCCCTCCCACGCCCAGGAGAGAGCGCACACAGACCAGCGAGAGGAAGCTGGAAGGCCAGGCTCCGGCCTGCTGCGTGTTGCACTCTCACCTGCAGCTTCAGCCTTGCCCGAGGACATCTGAGCGGGTCCTACAGGCCACCATCCGGATTCCTAAGGAGAGTCGAATGGCGTCCAAGGACCAGACAACTGTGAGTCAGTCCCCCCCCCCCCCACCCGATTGCAATCGTTCATCCTGGAAACCGTGGCATCCCTGTCGCTCAGGGGTTAGACCCCTCGCCTCGCATGCGAGAGGACCCGGGTTCGATTCCCGGGCGGTTGGGTTGGGTCGGGGCGAAATGTTGGGCAAGTTTCCTTACTCCCCCCACACACACACACACACGCGCGCCCGCCCGCCTCCGGATCACTTTTCCGGGGGTAATAATTCTGTTTTTTTTTTAAAAATGACTCGCTCAATCCACGGCCGTTTGTGGGGACGTCGCCGGGCGCCATCGGCTGCCGCGTTCCGCCCACAAAACACACAGTCGCTCCACTTCACAGCCCGTCCCGCTGGAGCGCTTTGAGGCGTCTCGCAGACGCGATCAGGCGCCGGGTCAGACGCAAAGATTGTTGTTGTTGTTATTATTATGAACGATGGGGTGCAGTGACTGTGCGGTTCTTCGTTCGACCCCTGATTGCAGAGTGCCAAAGCCCCGGTGAAGGAACTGATGCCGGACGTCGCCATGGCGGGAGCCCCCTCCGGCCCGCGCGACGGAGACGCCAGCGAGGGCGTGCGAGCCGACCTCAGCCGGGAGCCGGCCGAGACCCCGGGACCCC
>NW_024704809.1:260787-289031 GCF_018977255.1 Callorhinchus milii
CTGGTTAAAGGTTGTGAGGGCGACAAGCGGAACCCCACGAGAACCCGAATAAATGTAGATTGACCCTGTACCACCGCGACCGTCCGCCCGGAAACCCCGTCACCGTGACCGGTCGGGTGTCTGACACACACACACGGAAACCCGTCACCGTGACCGGTCGGGCGTCCGACACCCACGGAAACCCGTCACCGTGACCGGTCGGGCGTCCGACACCCACGGAAACCCTTCTCACCGTCATTATTATTCTTATTATTTTTTCGCCGTTATTATTCTTATTCTTATTATTTTTTCGCCGTTATTATTATTATTATTATTATTAATATTAGTTGTTGTTATTATGATTATTTTTCCCCGCGCAGGAGATCCAGAACTCGCTGCTGAACTGGAAGGGTCCGGATCTGATCGTGTTCGGGGAGTTGGTGTTGGAGGGGGCGTTTCGGGTCCAAAGAGCCAAAAAGGAACGCACTCTATTCCTCTTCGAAAAGATGCTCCTGATCACCAAGAAGAGAGCCGAGCAGTTCACGTACAACACCCACATCTTCGTAAGTCCCCGTGGCTCGGGGGGGGGGGGGGGTGGGGGTTAGACTCCCCACCCCCGCCCTCTTTTGAGGGATTTGGGGGCAAAAAAGTTGGGGGGAATTGGGGTTGAGGCACCTTATACAACGGCGTTCGAGGCCGATTCCTACAGCACAACATTGGAATGATGATTGATGTCAGGGTTATTGATGTCTCTTTCTCTCTCTCTCCCCCCCTTCTCTCTCCCCCCCTTCTCTCTCCCCCCCTTCTCTCTCCCCCTCCTCTCTCCCCCCCTTCTCCCCCCAGTGCTGTAACCTGACGCTGTCCGAGAGCCTGAAGGAGCCCCTGAGTTTCCGAGTGACGGACCTAACGATTCCCAAACATCAGCACACACTGCAGGTGAGACACCGTCACTCCCTCCTCCCCAGATCCCCCCCTCTCCCCAGAGCCCCGCCCCTCACGCCTTGCGCTCTCAGTCACTACACGTCTCTGGGTAGAGAAATACTTCCTGGTGTCTGCCCTGAAATTGCCCATTGCACCCTCCGGCCCCTGTGTTCACTTGATTGATTTGATTGGTTGGGTCTATCGATTGATTGGTTTATTGATTGGTTCGGTCTATCAATTGATTGGTTTATTGATTGGTTGGATCCATTGATTGATTGGTTTATTGATTGGTTGGGTCTATCGATTGGTTGGTTTATTGATTGGTTGGCTCTATGGAATGATTGGTTTATTGATTGATTGGATCTATTGATTGATTGGGTTATTGATTGGTTGGGTCTATTGATTGATTGGTTGATTGATTAACTCAATTGATTGATGTTTCCAGACCAAGAACCAAGAGGAGAAGCGGCTGTGGATCCATTACCTGAAGCGATTGATCATCGAGAACCATCCGGCCTCCATTCCTCAGAAGGTCCGTGTGCGTGTGCGTGTCCGTGTCTGGCGTGAACGTGTGTATGTTGGCGTGCGTGCACGTGGAGGATTAATATGTCGTTATTGTCGGTGTTGATCGTCTCGAACTCATTGTCCTCTTGTTCCCGGTTTGTAGGCCAGACAAGTCCTGTTGGAAAACCATTCCCAATGTGAGTACGCAATGTGGGGCTTCAGAAGGACCATCTCAAGACCCACCTCTTCGACCAACCGCGCCTTGGGTCGCCCTCCTACCCCCCCTCCCTCCCCCGCCCTCCACCCCTTCCTGATCCCAACCCCCAACTGGGGTCCAAACCCCTTGACTGTCCAGCAGCAACAGCGCCTTTCGTGTGGGGAGGACGTCCCAAGGTGCTGGACAATCAGGAGAGTCTTGAGATGGGTCTTGAAGGGGGCGAGGGAGGGGGCGGGAGAGAGTTCCAGAGGGTGGGGTGGTGGGGGGAAAAGAGAGAGAGAGAGAGGGGCTAATGTAATGTGTTGTTGTTGTTGTCATCGAGGCTCCTCACACCCCAATCCTTCTCCCCTCAGACCCGCCAGAGATCAAGTTCAGCCCCGAGACCCTCTCTCCTCGCGCGGACGGCTCCCAAAGTTACCAGAGAGGGAGACGGCAATCAGGTGGGTCATCATCGCTTGTTTTTTTTGGGGGTGGGAGGGGGGGGGGGCGTTGCTCAGTCCATTTGAGGGCTGAGGAAAGAACAAAAAGGGGGGAGAGGAAGGGTAAGGTGGAGGGAGAGAGGGGGCGAGGTGGGAGGGGAGAGGGGGCGAGGTGGGAGGGGGAGAGGGGAGAGCGGGAGGGAGAGAGGGGGGAAGGCGGAGGGAAAGAGGGGGGAAGGCGGAGGCAGAGAGGGGGGAAGGCGGAGGGAAAGAGGGGGGAAGGCGGAGGAAGAGGGGGAAGGCGGAGGGAAAGGGGGAGGGCGGAGGGAAATGGGGAAGGCGGAGGGAAAGAGGGGGGAAGGCGGAGGGAGAGAGAGGGGAAGGCGGGAGGAAGGGATTGAGGGGGAAAGAGTGATAGAGTTTCGGGGCGTAGCGGCTGAAAGCGCGGCCTCCGATGGTGGGGCGCGAGGGACGAACAGGAGGCCATGAGGCGCCGGGTCAAGTGTGAGGATTATTATTATTATTATTATTATTATTATTATTATTATTATTATTATTGTTATTATTGTTATTAATATCCCCCTTCGGGCTCCAGAGCCGCCCGAGTTCATCTACACCCCCGAGAGAGGCCGGAAAATCTTCCCCGTGTTGAACGCGGAAAATTCGGGAACCTATCGTCGAGGGAGGAGGCAGTCGGGTAAGTGGATTTGCCCCCCACCCCCCACCCACCCCCTCTCTTCCCCCACACACCCCCTCTCTTCCCCCACACACACACACATACACACACAGACACACACACAAGCACAGACCCAGACGCACAGACACACACACAGACACACACACACACGCAGACACAAGCACAGACCCAGACGCACACGCACAGACACACACACACACGCGCACACACAGACACAGGCACAGGCAGACACAAGCACAGACCCAGACGCACACGCACAGACACACACACACACGCGCACACACAGACACAGGCACAGGCAGACACAAGCACAGACCCAGACGCACACACACACACGCACAGACACACACACACACACACACGCACACACACGCACAAGCACACACACACAGGCACAGGCACACACGCAAACACAAGCACAGACCCAGACGCACACACAGACACACACACACACACACACACACACACACGCGCGCACGCACACATTGCAAATGCGCAGTCACTACACTCTGAAGTCGTACCCCGCGAAGCGCTTTGAGGCAACTCAACGATGTGCTGAGGTGCGGCGTCAGACGGTGTAAGGATCGTCACAGTATTATCCCAATTATTATTATTGCGACAATGGTACATATTCGTCGATAATTCTACATCACATAACTATAACATAACATCGTCGGAAATAATATTATTACGTGTGCGGTGAGTGTCTGTGTAATAATACTATTATTGTTACAATAATGATGATTCCACTCACTTTTATCATTGTAATAATTAGTACAACCGTTATCATAATTACTATAATATTATTATTGTTCTTATAACCCAATTTTCTCTCCTTTTTTTGCGCTCTTCTGTTCCAGAGCCGTCCAAACAGATCCAAACCGTGTTCGAACGGAACGGTGAGCGAGAGACCCATCGCTGTGTGGTACTGCTCCCCCCCCCCCCACCCCTCTCGCTACCCCCCCCCACCCACCCCCCACCCCCCCAACCCCCAACACCCCCCGACACCCCCTCTCTCCCCCTCGCCTTCTCCCTGGAAAGGAACGCTCTCTCTCTCTCTCTCCGTCTCTCTCTCTCTCTCTCTCTCACACACTCTCTCTCTCTACCCCCCCCCCCACCCCGACCCCCACCCACACCGGGCAGCGGAGATGTTAAGGGGCGAAAAGGGAACGGCACTCCCCGGTAAAAGATCAGCCGTGGAAACGGGCTGGATGGGCTGAATGGCCTCCTCCTGTGCCCGTTCCCCCCGTGGGATCGACTAACGTATGTCCTTCTTCTCTTTGGCCGCGCCGTTGGGTTCCTGTCCCTCGACCACCAGCCGCGCAGTTGCAGGTAAGAGCATCGATGGAGCTTCGCGGGGACACGGGGAGTTTGCGGGGGGGGGGGGTGGGGAAGAAAGGGGGAAGGGGGGAGGAGGGAGGAATAATCCCTCAATAATAATAATAATAATAATTGGGTCGCTCAACCGTTGGCGGGTGGGGGGGCGGGTGGGTGGGTGGGGGGGTTGGGGGGAGTCGCTGGACGCCCCACCCCTCCCCCCCCACTCAAAACACACGGTCACTGCAGGGTCAAAGGCCTGGATCGTTAGTGTTGTTGTTGATGGTCACAGCACACAGGGAGTGAGGATGACCTGCTCTCCAACATGGACGCCTTGAGCCTGTTGGGCAGTGCCAGCACCCTGGGGTCCGGCCTGGCGGAGCTGGAGGCCGGAGGGGAGAGGGGGTCGACGGAGGAGGAGGGGGGCACGACCAGCCGGACCGCGGGCAAGGACCGCGAGCAGGTCCGAGCCCCGGAGAGAGCCGATCCGGGCGAGGAACCGGACTTCGCTGGGATCGGAAGCATCGACCTCGAGATGGAACAGGTCGGTTGTGGGTGGGGGGGTGGGTTAGGGTTAGGGTGGGTGGGGGTCGGTGGGTGGGGGGTGGTTAGGGTTAGGGTGGGTGGGGGTGTCGGTGGGTGGGTGGTGGGTGGGGTTTGGAGAGTGGGTGGAGGGTGGGTAGGTGGGTGGGGGGTGGGTGGGGGGTGGAGGGTGAGTGGTGGGTGGGTGGGGGGTTGGTCGAGCTCTCCCCGAGCGAGGAACGCCACGCGATAATAATTAATAATAATGAATAATAGTAATTAGAACATAGTCATTAATGAGGATTCAAAATAACAATTAACGACAACTAATAATAGTAAAACAATTGCATTTAATGACAAAAACGCACAGTCACTACACTTGACAGTGTGACCCTTGAAGCGCTTTGAGAGACGTCTCGAAGACGCGATGGGACTCTGCACCGAACACGAGGATTGTCGTTGTTGTTCGTTGTTATTATTATTATTATTATTGCTATTAATAATAATCTTCTCCTGGTTGAATCCCCAGATATTCGCAGACATGGAACGGCTCCAGAAGAAGACCTCGGAGGACCTGGAGGCCATCATCGAAGAGAAGTTGTGCCAAAGCCAAGCTGTGGACGGGGTTGACTCCATTTTGGACGGATCGGAGGGCGCGGAGGGCGCGGTTTCTCGCCGGTCGCTGGGGGACGCGTTGCTTCTCGGGAGCTGCCTGTGCGACGTCAAGTCCTCCGAGGAGAGGCTCCTCCGGAGCCGGGAGGAGCCCAAGAAGAACCTGGACCGGGCCGAGACGAGTGACCGCAGAACCAGCCGCGGTGGTGAGACGCGGTCGAGTGAGAACCTCGGCTGCTCTGCCAACGGATCACCGCCGAGGAGCGAGGAGAAAGATGGCGGCCAGCAGATGGCGGAGGAGAGAGGTGGGAGGAAGAGGAGGAGCTCAAGTCTTCTCCCTCTCCTCCTCCTCCTCCTCCACCCCCTCCCATGTCGACGGAGAAGCGAGCGGAGAGGAAGGACGTGACGCCCAGGACCGAGACCGACCGCCTGCTCATCGAGAAGATCAAGAACTATTACGAGGCGGTGGAGACGGGCGAGGAAGAGGAAGAGGAGGAGGAGGAAGAGGAGGAGGAGGAAGAGGCGGGCGCTCAGAAGCGAGAGAGCATCTCGTTCATCCCTCCTGGAGTGGTCAAGGACTCCGTCTTGCGGTTGAACCACAAGACCCAGGTCCGCGAGGGGCGCGGTGAGGTGGGGGACGCTCCCCCCGCCCGCTGGCTGCCCCCTCTCTCCCCGGCCGGAGCCGACCCGCCCCCTCCCGACGGGGAGGGGCTTAAACCCCCCGCCCCCTCGGCCACGCCCAACGGCGACGCCAACTCCATCTCCGAGAGCGAGTCGGAGGCCGAGTTCAAGTCCTGCTCGGAGATCATCCGGGTCTGGCGGGAGATGGAGAAAGCCGCCAGCGGCTGCCACCCTCACGAGGGGTGGAACGGGCAGGGGAGGGGCACGAGGAAGGGCGAGGGCGTGGGCGCGGGCGAGGGCTCGCGCTGGAAGCTTCCGGGACCCGGGTTCGAAGAGGAGCCCCTCTTGATCCTGGAGGACTCCGATCTGGGCGACCCGGAGGGTCCTCAGCTGGAGCCGGAGAGGGAGAGGGTGAGGGGGAGCGAGGGGTTGCCCGGCGTTGGCGAGGAAGATGGCGGAGAGGAAGAGGCCTGCCGACCAGGCCCCGCGGAAGGTTTCCCCGACGGGGAATGGCACGGGAGCCCGGCTTCCTGCTGCGTGAAGCACGAAATCTCCGGGATTCCGCCCTGTCTGGACCAGGAGACCTGCCCCTTCCAGAACTCGGAGAAGATCATCAACAAGGTCCAACTCCTGGCCAAGATGTACAGCCAGAGGATCAGCAAGATGAAGGCTCCCTCCACGGCCCAGCGCAGGAGCTGGGAGCGAGCAGCCCCCCCGGCCAAGGCCCCGACGAGGCAGGAGAAGAAGAGGAGGAGACCGGGCCTGGAATTGGCCACGGCTCGTCAAGAGGACAACCCCAACTGTGGTCAGTAAAGCCGTACCTTTCGCTTCTCTCGCACCGCTCAGCGCAATGGGGATCTTCTGTCTCTCCAGGTTGGTTCCTGGCCGGGCAGGTCCTCAGGGTTGATGGTAAGCCCAAACCTACCCAGCCCGGCCCGGCCCGGCTCATTGGTAGGACCCTGGAAGGGCCGACCAGTCATTGGGGAGCAGGGAATGCTCCCCCTCAGCTCCCCTTAACCCAACAAACCAAACCCCTAACTAACTAACGGGGAGGGTGGTCTCTCTCTCTCTCTCTGGATGGCCGAGCTGTGTGGGTTTAGTTGGTTAGACCCCAGCAGTTACCCCAACGCTCACTCTGCCCCCCACCCCCCCCACTCCCACCCCAAGCCTTGGCTCTCGCCCAACCTGCGCCCAACCCTCTCCGGAATTAGGTAAGCAGAGGGCTTCCCTCCAGAGAGAGAGAGAGAGAGAGAGATTCTCACGTTTGACCCAGCGCCTGATGACCCCTGAGCGCTTCTCGGGACCCCCCCCACCCACCCCCAGGGACCGTGGGTTTCGTGGGTGAAACACGGCGGCCGATTTACGCCCTCGAAATGCTGAGGTCTCTGCTTTCGCTTCCCTCGCCAGATGAGGTCCAGCTGCTCGAAGAGATGCCGCCTTACGGGCACCTGGTTGTCCGAGAACCGATTCCCATCTACTACGCCCAGGAGAACACGGTCCGAGTCTCTGCCTCCAAGGACCAGATTCCTTGCGGTCAACCAGCCTCCGGTGCCCAACCTCCCCTCCCCTCGGAACCAGAGGCAGAGACTCAACAGCCATGGAGTTCGTTGGCATCTTCTCCAACGATGGCATCTTCTTCTCCAACGATGGCATCTTCTTCTCTAACGATGGCGTCTTCTTCTCCAACGATGGCGTCTTCTCCTCTAACGATGGCATCTTCTTCTCCAACGGTGGCGTCTCCTCCAACGGTGGCGTCTCCTCCAACGATGGCGTCTCCTCCAACGATGGCGTCTTCTCCTCCAACGATGGCGTCTTCTCCTCCAACGATGGCGTCTTCTCCTCCAACGATGGCGTCTTCTCCTCCAACGATGGCGTCTTCTCCTCCAACGATGGCGTCTTCTCCTCCAACGATGGCGTCTTCTCCTCCAACGATGGCGTCTTCTCCTCCAACGATGGCGTCTTCTCCTCCAACGATGGCGTCTTCTCCTCCAACGATGGCGTCTTCTCCTCCAACGATGGCGTCTTCTCCTCCAACGATGGCGTCTTCTCCTCCAACGATGGCGTCTTCTCCTCCAACGATGGCGTCTTCTCCTCCAACGATGGCGTCTTCTCCTCCAACGATGGCGTCTTCTCCTCCAACGATGGCGTCTTCTCCTCCAACGATGGCGTCTTCTCCTCCAACGATGGCGTCTTCTCCTCCAACGATGGCGTCGTCTCCAAAGATGGCGTCGTCTCCAACGATGACGTCTTCGTCTCCAACGATGGCGTCTTCTCCTCCGACGATGGCGTCTTCTCCTCCGACGATGGCGTCTTCTCCTCCGACGATGGCGTCTTCTCCCGACGATGGCGTCTTCTCCTCCGACGATGGCGTCTTCTCCTCCGACGATGGCGTCTTCTCCTCCGACGATGGCGTCTTCTCCTCCGACGATGGCGTCTTCTCCTCCGACGATGGCGTCTTCTCCTCCGACGATGGCGTCTTCTCCTCCGACGATGGCGTCTTCTCCTCCGACGATGGCGTCTTCTCCTCCGACGATGGCGTCTTCTCCTCCGACGATGGCGTCTTCTCCTCCGACGATGGCGTCTTCTCCAAAGATGGAGTCGTCTTCTCTAATGATGGCGTCTTCTCCTCTAATGATGGCGTCTTCTTCTCCAACGATAGCGTCTCCTCCAACGATGGCGTCTTCTTCTCCAACGATAACGTCTCCTCCAACGATGGCGTCTTCTTCTCCAACGATAACGTCTCCTCCAACGATGGCGTCTTCTCCGCCAACGACGGCTCCCATTCCTCAGTTCTCCGCTCCCCTCTGCTCCGACTCTCCCCTTACCCTTCCTCCTCCACCCACGGCCCCTCCCCTCCCCGTGGCCCCCCGACCTTCGGAGCGGGAGGCGAAGCGGGCCCGAGGGCTGCCTTCAGGGGTGGACGTCAGCCCCCCATTTCGGGCCAGCCGACCTCCCGCCATGACCGGGGGCATCTCCGGTACCCGGTCTCCCAGCCCGGATTGGATTGCCCCGTCCCCGCCCGGGCCCGGGCACCTCACCCCCTCCTCCTGTTCCCGGGCAGCCCCCGGTGGGCGCTCTCCCAACCGGGAGAGCTTTGGCCAGGCGTCGCCAGGCGAGACGCTCGCAGGCGCTTTGGCGCCAGTCGCCGCCGACTGGTTGGCGTCGCCGGGCCGGGCGTCGCCCCCGGCGGCCCGTTACCCCGCCCTCCTGCTCTGCCCCGGCCCGGAGGCGTGTTGCCCGTTGCCCACCTGGGTCAGCCTGCGGGGGAGATCCCCGTCCGCCGTCCGGCAGATCGAGCAGACGCTCCGGAGTCCGTCCCGGAGCCCCGCGGCCCCCGCCCCGGCCCCGGCTTGGGCCCCCACCCACACGGCGCAGCCGGTCCCCTGCCCCCCCTTCTGCCCCCTCACCACCTCCTCGGAACCCCCCCGACTGGGGGCGAGGACCTGCCCGGAGCTCCCGGTTCCCCCCCCGTCCGACCCGCCGTTGGCAAAGCCCCGTTGGCCCCCGAAAAGCCCCGGGGGTGGGGGGCAGGACGAGCCCCGCACCCCCTCCTCGGATGCGCAGCCCCAGCCGCTCCACCCCGACCCCCGGTCCCGGTCCCGGTCGCCCCCCTCCTGCCCCCACGGGAAGCAGCATCGGAACCAACCACCGGACGCCCCCTCGGAAGAACGGCCGACCTTCGCCGGTCACCGGCCCCAGTCGCTGGCTCTCCCCCCGCCCCTCGCCCCCCAATCCCGTCCCGCGTCCCCCCCCCCGCCCCGTGGCGGAGGACCGCCCGGTGTCCAACCGCGTCCCCGGGAGCGGGAACCGGAGGGACTCGACGCCTCTCCTCCGTTAAGCGGGGGACCGGCCGGTCGCTCTTCACCGGAGACGGACCCCGTCCCGAGCCCGAGCCCCAGCCCCCGCCCCCACCGCCCCCGCCCCCGCTACCGGCACCAAGGCCACCGCCCCCGCCACCACCGCGAGGCGCCTCGGAGGGAACCGGAGGAAGATCCTCCGGTGGGAACCTGCGCCGAGACCGGGGGTCTGGGACCCGTCGGTCGCCCGCCGTCACCCGACGCCTCGCCCCCTCGGCGGCCCCTCTCGCCGGACGCCTCGCCGTCGCCCCCTCCCCCCACTCGCCGGTTGTCTCCCGTTGACCCCACCCTTTCCTCACCCCCGGCCCCCGCGGCGTTACCGATCGGCGAAGAGATGGCGGGAAACTCGGCGACGCCGTGCATTCGCGACACCGACGCCCCTTCCTCCTCCTCCTCCTCCTCCTCCTCTTCCTCGAGCTTCCCGTCACCGGCGGCGGTTACCGCCCGCGCTCCCGGTTCCGTCCACGCGGCGAGGAGAATCCGGTCGCCGTCCCCGGGACCGGGACCACTGCCCGTTCGCCCGGACGCCATCTCCCTCTACATCACCGTCCTGACCCAACCGCCCCCTCCCTCTCCCGCACCCCCCCCACCCCCCGCACCGTGTCCCGCCCCCAAATCCCGGTCGGCTCAGCGTCCTCCGGGCGCTCCCCCTCCCCCCTCCTCCCGCTCCCCGGTCCCGGGCCGCGGCGACCGGGACAGAGCCGAGGGTCTTCCGGGGGCGCGGACGCCGGGAGAGGCGGAGAGGGCGACCGGCGGCGGTAAAGGGAAGGGGTCGGTCTCGAGGGCCAGTTACTCCACTACCGTCAACCTGCAGATAGGGGGCGCAGCTCGCACCGCCATCTTCAGCGGAGCCCAGGTCAGCCTCACCCAACCCTTCCTCCCGGCCCCCGGGGGCCAGACCCCGCGGAAGGTCAGCCTCACGGGGAGCCTCGGGGAAGGCTCTCGCGCCACGTGATGCGGGAGAGAGAGAGAGAGGGAGAGGGAGAGGGAGCGAACGAGAGAGAGAGAGAGAGAGAGAACACGAGGACTGATTTCGCTCCAACTCCAGAACCAAAGATATTAATAATATTATTATGATGATGATGATGGTGATGATGGTGATGATCCCTATGTTTTCCCCCCCACTACGCCCCCCCCCCAACCCCACCCACCCGCCTCCACCCCCCATTCCCCCCCCCTCCGCCCCCCACCCGCGCCCCACCCCCCCACCATTCCCCCATTCCCACCCCACCCACCCTCACCATTCCCCCCCCACCCCGCCCACCATCCCCCCTCCCCACCCCCTCCCCTTCCCCCACCCCCGTCCCACCTGAAGCTTCCACCGCGGAGTGTAGTGACTTGCGCATCTTCGCCACGAATCGAGCGACCGCTTTCATCCGGGGAGGAATGTCGGACAGAGACAGAGACAGAGACACAGAGAGAGACTGTTTTCTCGCCCCCCCCCACCCCCCTCCCCCAAACCCTGGGGGAAAACCCCCCCGCCCCCCCCCCCCCCACCACCACCGAACAGACCGACGGGGGGAGTGATTGAGGGTTTAACGTCTGATCCCGAAGAATGGCGCCTTCGACAACCCAACACCCCCCACTCCGCGCCCCCCTCCGCCTCCCCCCCCACTCCGCCTCCCCCCCTCCGCCTCCCCCCCCCTCCGCCTCCCCCCCCTCCGCCTCCCTCGCCCAACCTGCGCCTAATACTCTCCGGAATTAGGTGAACAGGGGGCGTCCCTCCAGGGAGAGAGAGAGAGAGAGAGAGAGCGCATCCCATCCCGACACTCTCTCTCTGGGGTTCCCGGGTGTGGAGGGGATGTGGGGAATTCTCAGTCGGGTTTGGAGACTCTTAAGCCACAGTGACGGGTTTCCGTGTGTGTTAGACACCCGACCGGTCACGGTGACGGGTTTCCGTGTGTGTCGGACACCCGACCGGTCACGGTGACGGGTTTCCGTGTGTGTCGGACACCCGACCGGTCACGGTGACGGGTTTCCGTGTGTGTCAGACGCCCGGCTGACACCCTCCCTCCCCACACGCCAACACACGTCTCAAACCAATGTGACAAAAATAATACTAATGATTATTATTAATTATTATTTCTTAACGTAACAGTGAGGACCATGACAAAAAGACCGGGGTGGGGGGGGGGGTGGGGGTGGGGGCGGTGAGGGGGGCGGAGGGGGCGGTGAGGGGGGAGAAGGTGATGAAGCACTGGTCGAAGAGGAAGATTTTCAGACACGATCCGAAAGAGGGGAAGGAGGGGGCAAAGGCGGAGGGGGGGGATTAGAGGGAGAGAGTTCCAGATATTTGGGGGCGTAGTGGTTGAAAGAGCGGCTACTGAGGGTGGCACAGAGGGCACGAGGGGAAGTGGACGCCAGTCGAACGGAGGCAGCGGGTAGTGGGATGGGGGGCGGGCGGGCGGGAGTGGGGGGGGGTAAGCAGGTCGGAGAGGGAGGGAGGGATGTGTCAGGGGATTTGGGGACGAGTGAGAGGGTCTTCCGTGCGGTGACCGGGGGCCAGGGGAGGCTGGCGAGGGCTGGGGCGGTGGGGGGCAACGGGGTACCAGCGGGTGGGGTAAGGGGGTGTCCCCACAAACCGTCCTGGACTGAGTGGCCACGTTATTATTATTGTATTTTTTAAGGGATTGTGAACCCCCCGATACAGCGATCCGTCAATCAACTAACGAGCGAGTTCCTACTGACTGGTAACCAGAGGCGCGCGCACGCGTGTGCGTGTGCGTGTGTGTGTGCGTGCGTGCGTGTGCGTGCGTGACTGTGTGTGTGACTGTGTGTGTTATTGTGCGAGTGTGTTATTGTGCGAGTGAGTGCGTGTGAGTGGGTTATTGTGCGAGTGTGAGTGTGTTATTGTGCGAGTGTGAGTGGGTTATTGTGCGAGTGTGAGTGTGTTATTGTGCGAGTGTGAGTGGGTTATTGTGCGAGTGTGAGTGGGTTATTGTGCGAGTGTGAGTGTGTTATTGTGCGAGTGTGAGTGTGTTATTGTGCGAGTGTGAGTGTGTTATTGTGCGAGTGTGAGTGTTATTGTGCGAGTGTGAGTGGGTTTTTGTGCGAGTGTGAGTGTGCTATTGTGTGAATGTGAGTGTGTTATTGTGTGAGTGTGTGAGCGTGTTATTGTGTGTGAGTGCGTTATTGTGTGTGTGTGATTATGCGAGCGTGTGTGTGTCATTGTGTGTGTGCGAGTGTGTTATTGTGCGAGTGTGTGAGTGTGTGTTATTGTGTGTGTGTGAGTGTGTGTTATTGTGCGAGTGTGTGAGTGTGAGTGTGAGTGTGTGAGTGTGTGTGTGTGAGTGTGTGAGTGTGTGTGAGTGTGAGTGTGTGTGGTATTGTGTGAGTGTGTGTGTGTGAGTGTGTGTGTGAGTGTGAGTGTGTGTGAGTGATTGTGTACGTACGTCTGACTTCGCACTTATCTAAATAACCGACTAGAAATTTGGTGATGTTACACACAGTGACACATGTGCACTAATCTACAAAGTCCTGATACCCCTCATGTTTCCACCACCCGACCCTGTGTGTGTGAGCGCGTCTGTGTGTGTGCGTGTGTGAGTCTGTGTGTGTGTCTGTCTCTGTGTGTGTGTGTGAATGCGTCTGTGTGTCTGTGTGTGTGTGTCTGTGTGTGTGTCTGTGTGTGAGTGCGTCTGTGTGTGTGTGTGTGTCTGTGTGTGTGTGTCTGTCTCTGTGTGTGTGTGTGTGTGTCTGTGTGTGTGTCTGTGTGTGTGTCTGTCTGTGTCTCTGTGTGTGTGTGTGAGTCTGTCTGTCTGTGTCTGTGTGTGTGTGTGTGTGTCTGTGTGTGTGTCTGTCTGTGTTTCTGTGTGTGTGTGTGTTTGTGTGAGTGCGTCTGTGTCTGTGTGTGAGTGCGTCTGTGTGTGTGTGTGTGTGCGTCTGTGTGTGTGTGAGTGTGTGTGTGCGTCTGTGTGTGTGTGAGTGTGTGTGTGCGTCTGTGTGTGTGTGAGTGTGTGTGTGCGTCTGTGTGTGTGTGTGTGTGTGCGCACCCACCATTTTCATGGCGGATCATAGTGTTTGGTGTGACACCTTCTGTAACGTGGACGGAGGGAGTGAGGAGTGAGGCGGCAAAGCTATATCACTGACGTCTCTTATCACTGTGGTGCAATGGGGGTGGGGGGGTGAGGGGGGTGTGGGTCTGGGTGGGGGGTGGGGGGGGGGTGGGGGGTGGGGGGGGGTGGGGGTTCGGGAGTAACAGGACTTTGCAGAAAACCCCCCAACTATGTTGTGTCTCTTTGTATTAAAGAATTTTTTTTGTACGCACTCGTATGATATTTGCCGCACGAAGAGAGAGAACGAGAGAGAGAGAGAGAATGAGAGAGAATGAGAGAGAGAGAAGAGAGAGAGAGAGAGAGAGAAGTTAGGAGGGTGGGGGGTGGGGGTGGGGGGAGAAAGAAAGGTCCCCTATGAAGACCACTACCCAAAGCGTTGGCATCGAGCGAAATCACCGTAGCAATGAAACCCCCAAATCCTCAGCTTTTTCTTTTCTTTTCTTCTCTTTTCTTTTCCTTTTCCTTTCTCTTTCCTTCGCTCTTTCCTTCCTGTGGTTTCGGGGCGGAATCGGAGGCGTTGTCGACGGGACGGACCCTCGATGGCCATTCCCACGGTCGTCCCCGGGCCTCGCCCCGACCGTCGCCTTTCGGAGCTCCGGACGCGGAGGGTGGGGGGGGGGTGTGGGGGCTTCCAACCGAGACGACGTCCCTCCCTCAAAGCCCTTCGCGGGATCGCGCCCGTCGAGCGTAGTGACCGCGCGTTTCGTGGGCGAAACGTTGGCCGAGGGATCGTTACCCCCGGAAAGCGATCCCCCCCCCCACCCCCCACCCGATCGACTTAACAGAGGTGTGTGTGGGTGTGAGTGTGGGGGTGGAGGGAGAGGGAGGGAGGGAGGGAGGGAGGGAGGGAGGGAACTGGCTCAAGATTTCGTCCCGACCCGTCCCGACCCGACCCGTCCCGACCCGTCCAAACCGTCCCGACCCGTCCCGTCCCGACCCGACCCGTCCCGACCCGAACCGTCCCGACCCGTCCCGACCCGAACCGTCCCGACCCGTCTCGACCCGTCCCGACCCGAACCGGCCCGACCCGACCCGTCCCGACCCATCCCAACCCGACCCGACCCGTCCCGACCCGAACCGACCCGTCTCGACCCGTCCCAACCCGAACCGGCCCGACCCAATCCGACCCGTCCCGACCCGACCCGACCCGTCCAACCTGACCCGACCCGTCCCGAACCGACCCGTCCGTCCCGACCCGACCCGTCCAACCTGACCCGACCAGTCCCGAACTGACCCGACCGTCCCGACCCGTCCCGACCCGACCCGCCCCGACCCGCCCGGGAATCGAACCTCTGGCTCGCGAGACGAGAGCCGCGGAGACAAACCCCCGACTGTCTCACACACACACACACACACACCGGTTGTTATCAGAGACCCGCAACGAGGGAAGGAAACGGTTAAGGCAAGTCTGGGGGCAGAGAGGTTGTCCGGTCCCAAAAAAATACACACGTCCGCAGGTCTGAGGGGACCACACAGCAGCCGTCGGGGATAAGGCACCTCCTCAGGTAACCTGGAGAGAGAGAGAGAGAGAGAGAGAGAGTGTGCGAGAGAGAGAGAGAGAGAGAGAGGAAAGTGAGAGTGAGAGAGAGAGAGAGAGAGTGAGTGCGGAGGTAAAGTGCAAATGATTGGAACCTGTGGTGTATCGGTGAGAGACGCGGAAGTCTGGAGGGACAATTGACACTGAGAGAAGCTGAGAGTCAGAGAGAGCGACGGAGGGAGAGGGGGAGAGACAGAAGGAGGAAAAGAAAGAGATAGAGAGAGAGAGAGAGAGAGAGAGAGAGAGAGAAGGAGGAAACGAAAGAGAGAGAGAGAGACACAGAGAGAGAGAGAGAGAGATCTCTTGTCCTCGAACTCCACCAATACATAAGGAGGTAAGAAGACTTTGCTCTCTTGACGTGACGTTTCTTCAGCTCAAAGCTCCCACCGTTTGGGGGGTGGGTGGGGGGTGGGGGGGTGGGTGGTGGGGTGGGGGGGGGGAGGTCAGAGATGTCTGGTCTCACCCCCCAAAAGCTTCCTTCGCTTCCAGTGAGAGTGGATCCAAATGATGTCTTAATAATAATAATAATAATAATAATAATAATAATGGATCCAAATGATGTCTTAATAATAATAATGATAATGATGATGATGATGGCGACGACGATGATGATGAGCTTTCCCTCTCACGCCACCGCCCGCGAGCCGTTTAAAGCCGTCATTAAAGCATGTCACCAGACTCCGTGGGGCGTAGTGACTGTGTGTTTTGTGGGCGAAACAGGGTGGGGAGGGGAGTAAGGAAATAAGGTAAGGAATAGAGAGTAAGGGTTTTAACCCCGACCTGACCCGCCCGGGAATCGAACCCGGTTCCTCTCTCTCTCTCTCTCTCTCACCCGTAAGGCGAGGGGCGGTTGGGGGGGGGGGTTGGGGGGAGTGGGGGGAGTGGGGTCTAACCCCCATTTTTTTTCAATTTAATTAATAAGCAAAAGAGGATGGAAAACTGGAACGGGCGAGAAATTTGCCGCTGGGGTCAGATTGAATCCTTGGGGAGGGTGGGGTCGGCAACCAGAGGCCAGAGGGCTTTGCAGATTATACTGTGCGGCGTAGTGACTGTGTTTTTCGCACACACGCCTGTTGGCCAGGATACCGGCAGATAAGAAATAACTTTGTACCGACGGCCGTCTTGATTTAATCATTGACCGCAACTGAGGATTCCTCCACCGGTGCGGGAAGTAATTTGCCCGCGGCAAGTTTCACCGGGTGGGGGGTGGGTGGGGGGGTGGGGGGGTGGGTGAGGGGGTGGGGGGGAGCGGGGGAGAGACAGAGAGGGGGTGTGTGTGTGGGGAGGGAGGGGGTTTGATGGAGGGTTTACTCAACTGGGAGCAGCCGAGATGACGTCAGCGCAAACCACGAGATAAAAATACTTTCGTCATCGTGGGGGGTGGGGGTGGGGGGTGGGGGTGGGGGGGGGGTGGGGGGTGGGAGGGGGGTCGGACGGATCTAAATAACTATGAGCCATGTTGATTAATCTCTGCCTTCGATCCGACGCCTTCATCACACGTCGTGCGCGCGCACCCCCCCCAACAGCGCCCCTCGAGACCCTTTGACACCACCGACGTCGCACCCCGCTTTCCCCTCTCCCCCCCCCCACCCTCCCCGCCTCCAGCCCCCACCCCCCACTTTCCCGAGCGAGTCCTCAAAGGAACCTCAAACGACACCGGGCTCTTGTGTTTCTTACGCCCGACTCTGGAGGGGGTACGTCTCGAAGGCTCCTCACGTACCCGGCTAAGGGGGGGGTGGTGGTGGCGGGGGAGGGGGGAGGGGGTCGGGGGGGGCTTGCGAGCCTCGGGAAACCGCCACGGAACGAGCGAGAGACACGAGGAGCGAGGGGGCGAAGGTTTTTTCTGTGGTGGGGGGGGTCGTCGAAAGCCCCCGTCTTGACAAACGTCCGAACCTCGTTGGGTTGCATCACTTCCTGGGTGCCATCGTCAACCTCCCCACCCACCCAAAGGGTAGGATCAGTACTAGCGTCTGGTCCACTAGCCTTCTGGCTACCTGGTCCTCACCTTGATCTCCCTCTCTCTCTCTCTCTCTCTCCTCTCTCTCCTCTCTCTCTCCCCTCTCTCCCTCTCTCTCTCTCTCCCTCTCTCTCTCTCTCCTCTCTCTCGCTCTCCCTCTCTCTCTCTCTCGCTCTCTCGCTCTCTCTCTCTCTCTCTCCCTCTCCCTCTCTCTCTCTCTCTCTCCAGATGATGCGTTTGAACGTTCAGAATGGAGTCGTGTTCGGAGTCTTGGGAATCTGTCTGATCAACGTCTTCGTGAACATCTTCAGAATCCCGCAGCGCGGGTACCGGCCGAGGAACCTAAACAACACCTCGGAGACAACCCAACCGGTCGCCAGAGTGGAACTGATCCAAATTTCCCATCAGTTCAAGAACTTTGTCCCAGTGAAGAGTGCCTTCTGGAACAAGCGCCAACATCAGATGTTCCAGCTGGTGGACCTACTACTGGAAACATCGGGGGTTTACATCCCGCCCCGGTGCCAGCTTACCGACGGGCACGGGAGCATCGACAACTTCAACACCTACCCTCAGCCCCTCAAGGACTTTGTGCGATACATTGGCTGTAGGCATTTCCCGCAGCTCATCGACCACCCTCGCAAGTGCCAGCCCGAGCCCTTTCTGCTCTTGGTGGTCAAGTCGGTGGTGGGCAGCTTCGAGAGGAGGCAGGCCATCCGGGAGACGTGGGGCAAGGAGGGCAAGGTGGAAGGACTGGAGGTCCGATTGGTCTTCCTCCTGGGCTCCAGCCGCGGGGAAGGTTACGGGCCGAACCTCAAGGCGCTGTTGGGGTTCGAAGACGGGCTGTACGGGGATCTGCTCCAGTGGGACTTCAGGGACACCCTCTTCAACCTGACCCTGAAGGACACCTTGTTCCTGAGATGGGCCGACACCCACTGCCCCGGCGCCAGGTACATCTTCAAAGGGGACGACGACATCTTCCTCAACACGCCCGCCCTGGTCAGCCACCTCCGGAGCCTGAACCAGACCGAGACCTCCTCCCCCATCTATCTGGGCCAAAGCATCCTCAACGCCAGCCCCTTGCGCGACCTCAAGAGCAAGTACTTCATCCCCTCCACGCTATACGAAGGAGCCTACCCGGGGTACATGGGTGGAGGGGGCTTCGTGTACTCGGGCTCCCTGATCAAACCCCTCTACGCCGTCTCCCACTACATCCCCTTTTTCCCCATCGACGACGTGTTCACCGGCATGTGTTTCCTGGCGCTGGGGGTGTCGCCCACCCACCACGAGGGGTTCAGGACGTTCGATATCGACCAGCGGCACCGCAGAGACCCTTGCGTTCACCGAGACCTCCTCCTCGTTCACCAGCGAACCCCCCTGGAGGTCACCTGGCTCTGGGAAGCCGTCCGTAACCCGGAGCTGAAGTGCTAGGAAACCCACGGCCAGCGAAGAGGTCGCAGGTGTTAAGATAACGGGGCGAATTCTGACGAGGAGATTGTCAAGGAACCCCCCGGTTATAATTTGCTCGGAACTCGCTGTTCGGGTGGAAAAGCTCCCAACGCTCCTGGGAAGCAGATTCGATACTAGTTTTTCCCGAAGGGAATTGAAGAGGAACAGTGCGCAGGGTTACGGGGGAAGAGTGGGGACCAGTCGGGGTAATACCCATCCGTTGGCTCTGGTCAACGTCTTGAATCTCACGGCTCTCACCTCCTCCTCCTACCCGACCTCCCCCTATATCTCCCCGAACCCGAACACAACCCGGGTGTCAGGTTCGACCCCCAATTATCCTTCCTCCCCCACATCCGGTCCCTCACCAGCACCGCCCCACTACTCTAACGCCCTCCTCCGCCGCCATCCAGAACTCTGCCGCCCACATTCTCACCCTCACCAAACCCAAACCCCGATCCCCCCAGTCCTGGGTCCCCCACGTCCTCCCCCACCCCCAAAACCCCTCTCCCCGATCCCCCCCAGTCCTGGCCAGACTACCCCCCCCCCCAAGCACTACCAGTGCCCCAAAGTCAGGGCTTCAACCCACAAACTTCCGACTCGAGAGTCTGTGGCGAGCGCCGGCTGAGACGTAACTTTGGGAGATCGCACGGAGAGCGATCGCGAAGTGTTTTGCTTTCGCTGAAACCCGATCGAAAAATGTAACGTGGAACTAACCCCTAATAAATAAAATAAAATCCACCCAATTCTACCCCACAACGACCCTCTCCCATCGGGTTTGCTGTTACGTTGGCATTTGTCTTATATTTTTTTTGTGGTGGGGTGGGGGTGGGGGTGGGGGTGGTGAAAGGGGGGTTTTGCCCCCTGACCTGACCCGCCCGGGAATCGAACTCGGGTCCTCTGGCTTGTGAGGGGACGGGTCTAACCCCTGAGCTACAGGGGCTGTGGGGTGCGAGGGGGGGGGGTCTAACCCCTGAGCTACAGGGGCTGTGGGGTGCGAGGGGGGGGTCTAACCCCTGAGCTACAGGGGCTGTGGGGTGCGAGGCGAGGAGGGGTCTAACCCCCGAGCTCCAGGGGCTGTGGGGTGCGAGGCGAGGAGGGGTCTAACCCCCGCGCTCCAGGGGGCCGTGACGTGCGAGGCGAGGATTGTTCGAACACAATCTCGGTCCACAAGTCCTCCTGCTGCCCCCACCCCCCCCCCCCACCCCCCCACCACCACCACCACCACCTCCCCCATCGCCCCACCAGCGATTTGGGGATTCAATTTAGCCCCAAATGAATAGTATTATTTCCCGAAGTGCTGAGCCTCTCTCTCTCTCTCTCTCTGTGTTGCCTCGTTCCTCATTTGCCCCTCGAGCTCCCCACCCCCCACCACCCCCCCCCCCACCCCCCACCCCACCCGCCCCTTGAATAAACATGGACCCTGCCTTGCTCCGGCATCCGACAAACAAGTCCGACCGGTTTGCGCCTGTGTTTATCCTGTCCACACATCTCCCGGCCACTTCCTCTCACTCTCACGCTCACGTGAGACGCCAGTTTCCTCTTGAATGCAAACACAACCACCTCCCTTCCCCCCCCTCTCCCCCCCCCACCCCCCCACCCCTCGCTTCCTCTTCGTCCGAGCCTCGCCCGCTCTCCCACCTCTCCCCTCTCCCCCCCAAACCCCCCCGACCCGCGGCCGCGTCCCCCCCACCGGCGCGACCATCCGACGGGTCCGCGCGACTCCCTCCCGATCGAACCGGTTCCTCCTGGATTCCTCTTTGGGATCCTCTCGGGGGTTGACCCCCGAACGGGTGGGGAACACCCGGCTTGATTGCGTGAACACGATCGACCCCCCCCCACCCACCCACCCCACCCCCACCCCTTTTCGCGTCTCGAAGCGCTTCGGGGTGGGTGGTGGGGTGGGGGGGGGTGGGGGGTCGCGCCGTCGAGTGTGTAGTGACCGTGTGTGTTTTGTGGGCAAAGCTCTCTCTCTCTCTCTCTCCCAGCATTGTGCTGTGTCGGGCGGGGGCTCGAACCCACAACCCCCTGAGCCGGGAGTGAGGGGGTGGGTGGTGGGGGGGGTCGCGCCGTCGAGTGTGTAGTGACCGTGTGTGTTTTGCGGGCAAAGCTCTCTCTCTCTCTCTCTCTCTCCCCCAGCATTGTGCTGTGTCGGGCGGGGGCTCGAACCCACTACCCCCTGAGCCGGGAGCGAGGGGGTGGGGGGGGGGGGGACGGGGGGGGTTAGAGTCGGAGTTCAAAATCTCCAAACAACACAACCTCTGGTTTCCTAAACAGACAGACAACACCCTTCGACATGTTGACATAACGGGGCGGACAGAAAGACACGCACTACACTTCCGGTTGGTTTTTCGAACCACACCCAGGACTGTGGAAAAGAGGCTTATCCTTAACCCCCTCCCACCTCCCCCCCTCCCCATCCCCACCCCCCCCACCTCCCCCCTCCCCATCCCCACCCCCCCCCCACCACCCCCCGAGGGTTAATCTCATCGCGTCATCGTTTGCGAGTCAAAGTCGGTCGCTCGGGGACCTACGCAAACGAAGCCCTGCAGCAACGAGGGGGTCGTTACCTCCGCTCTCTCTCTCTCCCTCTCCCTCTCGCTCTCTCCCTCTCGCTCTCTCTCTCTCTCTCCCTCTCTCTCTCTCTCTCCCTCTCCCTCTCTCTCGCTCTCTCTCTCTCTCTCTCCCCTTCGCCACTCACGAAAAGAAACAGGGCTTCGCGTCGGGCGCGGCGCGTACGGAGCCGCGCGCCGAGGTCTCGGAGAGCTGCCACGCCGGGTGGAGTTGACCCAACGGGTGTCCCGCGGGCGGCACACGGCGGCCGTCACGCTTGTCACGGAGAGCGAGAGAGTGGATCGCGTGACGTGTAATTATCTGCCGGGAGGATTTATCGCCCCCGGGAACCGCCCGACCCGAACACTAACAGCTGCGATTCTACTTAGTGCCGGAGGGAGAGAGAGAGAGAGAGAGAGAGAGAGATGATCGACTTGGGATTGATTAACTCCACACAGACACACACACGCACGCACACACACACACACGGACACGCACACACACGCACACACACACACACAAGGGCACAGACGCACACACGCAGAAACACACACACACACACACACTCAAACATGCAGACACACTCAAACATGCAGACACACACAGACACGCACGCACACACAGACACGCACACACCGGAACACACACACGCGCACGCACAGGCACGCGCGCGCGCGCACGCAAACACGCAGACACGCACAGACACGCACACACACAGACACACACACACGCGCGCAGACACGCACACACAGAAACACACGCGCGCGCGCGCACAGACACGCACGCACGCACGCACACACACACAGAAACACACGGACACACACACACACACACACACACAACAACGAATCGACATCTATAGAGCGCCTTTCGCGTCGGGAGAACGTCCCGAAGCGCTGAACAGTCAGGTGTCGGGGCCCGAGCCCGTGGGAGGGGTGATGTCCCCAAGGTGTAGCATGTAGAGGGACACACACACACACACACACGCACACACGCACACGCCTCTGTTTTCCCAGCAGGAAGCAGGAACCGGGCTGTTCGCCGAACTGGTTTTTCCGGTGGTTAATAATCCCCTTTTTTGTGTTTAAAATAATGCGGTCACTCGAAACCACCGCCACTTGTCTGCGTGGGGGTGGGGGAGGAGTGGGGTGGGGTGGGGGAGGGTGGGGGGGATGGGGCGCGGGGGCCGTGCGCAAATGTCTGCCGTGTTTCGCCCAGACACGAAACGCGCGGTCACTACGCTGAAGCTCTGGGCTCGACGATGCAAACTCCCCAACTCGTCCCTCCGCCGACTGCGGATGAGCCAGAACTCTGCCGCCCGCGTCCTCTCCCGCCCCCGACTCCGTGACCCCCCATCTCCCCCACTCTCGCCCCCCCGGTCCTCACCTCCAAAGCCCTCCGTGGCCTCGTCCCCACCCTCCCTCTGCCACCGCCTCACCCCCCCCCCCACCAACCCGCCCCGCGCCCTCCAGCCACGTTCCCCCCGACCCTATTAGTATTATTTAATATCTATTTATTATTAGTTATTATTATTATTTAATATTATTATGTATTAGTATTATTTAATATCCATTTATTATTATTTATTATTATTTATTATTATTTAACATTATTATTTATCATTAGTTATTATTATTTAATATTATTATGTATTAGTATTATTTAATATCCATTTATTATTATTTATTATTATTTATTATTATTTAACATTATTATTTATCATTAGTTATTATTTAATATTATTATGTATTAGTATTATTTAATATCCATTTATTATTATTTATTATTATTTAACATTATTATTTATCATTAGTTATTAGTATTATTTAATATCCATTTATTATTATTAGTTATTATTATTGATCATTAGTTATTGTTCAGTGTTTGTCGTTGGCGTTGCGGTGCAGTGTTTGGGCCGCACTGCGCATGTCCGGCCGCCGAGGTCACGTGTGCGGACAAAATGGCGGCCCCCAAAGCGGTGAGTGACGCTCATCTCAGTCAGTGTCCCCCCCCCCGGGGGGTGGGGGTGGGGGGTGTCTGTCTGTGTCCCCCCCGGGGGTGGGGGTGTCTGTGTCCCCCCTGGGGTGGGGGTGTCTGTGTCCCCTCTGGGGGTGGGGGGTGTCTGTGACCCCCCCTCTGGGGGTGGGGGATGTCTGTGACCCCCCCTGGGGGTGGGGTGGGGGTGTCTGTGTCCCCCTCTGGGGTGGGGGGTGTCTGTGTCCCCCCCCCCTGGGGTGGGGGTGGGGGTGTCTGTGTCCCCCCCCTGGGGTGGGGTGGGGGTGTCTGTGTCCCCCCCCCCTGGGGGTGGGGGTGGGGGTGGGGGTGTCTGTGTCCCCCCCCGGGGGGTGGGGGTGGGGGGTGTCTGTGTCCTCCCCCCCCCTGGGGGTGGGGGTGGGGGGTGTCTGTGTCCCCCCCCCCTGGGGGTGGGGGTGGGGGGTGTCTGTGTCCCCCCCTGGGGGTGGGGTGGGGTGTCTGTGTCCCCCCCTGGGGGTGGGGGTGGGGGTGTCTGTGTCCCCCCCCTGGGGGTGGGGGTGTCTGTGTCCCCCCCTGGGGGTGGGGGTGTCTGTGTCCTGGGGTGGGGGTGGGGTGTCTGTGTCCCCTCTGGGGTGGGGGGTGTCTGTGTCCCCCCCCCGGGGGTGGGGGTGTCTGTGTCTCCCCCTGGGGGTGGGGGGTGTCTGTGTCCCCCCCTGGGGGTGGGGGGTGTCTGTGTCTCCCCCCTGGTGGTGGGGGTGTCTGTGTCCCCCTGGGGGTGGGGGGTGTCTGTGTCCCCCCTGGGGGGGGGTGGGGGGTGTCTGTGTCCCCTCTGGGGGTGGGGGGTGTCTGTGTCCCCCCCCCTGGGGGTGGGGGTGTCTGTGTCTCCCCCCCTGGGGGTGGGGGTGTCTGTGTCCCCCTCTGGGGGTGGGGGTGGGGGTGTCTGTGTCCCCCCCTGGGGGTGGGGGTGGGGGGTGTCTGTGTCCCCCTCTGGGGATGGGGGGTGTCTGTGTCCCCCCCCCACTGGGGGTGTCTGTGTCTCCCCCCCTGGGGGTGGGGGTGGGGGGTGTCTGTGTCCCCCTCTGGGGGTGGGGGGTGGGGGTGTCTGTGTCCCCCTCTGGGGATGGGGGGTGTCTGTGTCCCCCCCCGGGGGTGGGGGTGTCTGTGTCCCCCCCTGGGGTGGGGGTGGGGGGTGTCTGTGTCTCCCCCTGGGGGTGGGGGTGGGGGTGTCCCCCCCCCCGGGGGTGGGGGTGTCTGTGTCCCCCCCCTGGGGGGTGGGGGTGTCCCAAATGCGCTTCACGGGACACGCCGTAAAGTGTAGTGACTGTGCGTTTTGTGGGCGAGACGCGGCCGCCGATCGCGTCCGGCGACGTCCCCCACAAACAGCCGCGGGTGAGGGCGACCCATCAGTTATCATCAATTATCATTATTATTGATCAGTTAATCATCAATAATAATAATAATTATTATTATTATTATTATTATTTACTTTGAAGGGGTTCATTACCCCCGGAAAGTGATCCCCCCAATCGGCCGACAAGCGGGTTCCTTCCGACAGGCGTGTGCGTGTGCGCGCGTGCGTGTGCGCGCGTGTGCGTGTGCGGGGGGGGTGGTGGGGGGGAAGGGGGGAGGAGATTATTATTAATCTCCGAGGATTATTATTATTATTATTATGATTATGATTAATACTATTTGTTCTCAGCTCCGGAGCTGCCGGTGGCTGCTGCCCCCGGGCTGCCGAGGGTCCTCCTCGGGGGTGAGCGCCCCCCACTGGCCGCGGCGGGCGCTGCGGAGCCTGGCCGCTCGCTTCTCCGACGTCGAGAGCCTTCTGGGCTGGGGGGCCGACCTGGCGCGGTGGAACCTGCGCCGAAAGAACGCGTGAGTCGCGCCGGCTGCCCGCGGCTCGGTCGCCCTCGCGCCCTCGGCCCCCCCCCTCCGCCGGCCCCCCCCCCCTGGCCTCTGACCCGCAGCCTCACCGCGCCCTGGAGGCGCCTCGAGGAGCTTCACGGGAACGCGCAGCGACTGTGCGGCTCGTCGGAGCGAAACCTGACCCGACCGGGAATCGAACCGAACCCGGGTCCTCCGGTTTGCGAGGCGAACGCTCCCACCTCCTCCCTCCCCCCCCCCCCCTCCATACCCCCACTCCCGTCCAACCCGCTACCCGCTGCCCGCGCTCGACCGGGCTCCGGCCTCCGGCTCGTCCCTCGCGCCCTCCGCTCCAACCCTCGCGCCACAGCGAGAGAGAGCGAGAGAGAGAGAGAAAGAGAGAGAGAGAGACTCCTGTTCGGAAGGAGAAGTGGAATGGCACGAAAACAGAAGTGGAAGCAACTTCGGTGGAAAAACACTGAGCGCAAACCAAAGTGAATAAGGATAAGTTCGAAAAGGCTGACCCTTAATCCCGAGGCTATGACCCCCGAGTTTTCGATTCTCCAACCAGTCTCACGGCCTCTGCCCCGTCAAAGCAGGACATTGTTTGTGGGGCATTGCTGTGCGCCATTGGCCGCCGCGTTCGCCCACAAATATACAGTCAATTCGCTTTACAGTGTGTTCTGTGAAGCGCTTTGGGACGTCC
Source organism: Callorhinchus milii (assembly GCF_018977255.1). NCBI lineage: Eukaryota > Metazoa > Chordata > Chondrichthyes > Chimaeriformes > Callorhinchidae > Callorhinchus > Callorhinchus milii. The sequence goes on from NW_024704809.1 coordinate 286,542, forward strand.
TCCCGACGTGAAAAGCGCTATATCAAATGCAAGGATTATTATTATTATTCAGGTTTGACAGTCTCTTCCTCCTTATGTACTTGTAAAAACTTGCTGTAACCCTCCCTCCCTCCCCCTCTTATTAATTATTATTAATTATTATTATGATATATAAGCTACAATCCTTGTGCCTCTGGGTCTTTTCAGATATTACGGCTACACAAAGAGTCTGTACGGAGAGAACGTAGCAGCAAGTTATTACGTCCTCAATCAGAAAGGAGGTGTGAGGTACGAAAGGGATATCGTGATGACAATCTTGTCGCGGCTTCGAGACGTCCCAAAGCCCCGCGCAGGGCACACCCTGACGGGAATTGGTTGCGTATTTTCCGGGCGAAACGCGGCCCACGGCGATTGTTGCGGGCACTGCCGTGCGCCGCCAAAACACACCGTCACTGCACAGATTATTATTATTATTATTATTATTATTATTATTATTATTATTATTATTATTATACGTGTAAATGCAAGTTGCTGGTTATTATTAAATATTAAACATTAAATATTATTTTTAAATATTAAATATTATTAAATATGATTATTAATGATGATGATGATGATGTCTGATGTGTGCCCAGGTTTCAGGGGCAGGACTCCTGGATCAGGGCAAACTGGAGGGGCCATTTCAGTTGGGACTTTCTCCAGTTTAAAGATTGGTACCATCCTCGTAAATCTCCTCTGCCCCTTTCCAATGCCTTAACATCCTTCCTATAGTGCGGTGCCCAGAACTGGGGCAGTATTCTAACTGAGGCCTAACCAGTGTTTATATGGGTTAATCATAACCTCCTGACTCTTGTACTCTATGCCCCTATTTATAAAGCCCAGTATCCCATATGCCCTTTTTACAGCTTATCTCCCTGTCCTGCCACCTTCAAGGATTCATTTACCTGCCCCCCAGGTCTCTCTGTTCTTTTACCCCCTTAAGATTGTATTACCGCCTATATTGCCCCTCATTCTTTCTACCAAAATGCATTACTGCATTTCTCCACATTGAAACTCATCTGCCATGTGTCGCCCATTTTACCATTCTGTCTATGTCTTCCTGCAGTCGGCTCCTATCCTTCTCACTGTTTACCCCCTCCCTAACTTTGTGTCGTCCGCAAACTTGGAAATGGTACTTGCTATACCCAAGTCCAGATCATTTATGTATATTAAGAAGAGCAGTGGTCCTAATACCGATCCCTGGGGGACACCACTGTACACTTCCCTCCAGTCAGAAAAGCAGCCGTTCACCACAACTCTCTGCTTTCTGTCTCCCAGTGAGTTCTGGATCCGCTGCCACTGTCCCTTTTATACCATGGGCTTCTATCTTTCTTACAAGTCTTTCATGTGGCACTTTGTCAAATGCCTTTTGAAAGTCCATATAAACTACATCAACTGCACTACCTTTATCCACCCTCTCCGTTACCTCATCGAAAAATTCTATTAGATTTGTTAGACAAGATTTGCCTTTAACAAATCCTGTGGCTGTCCCTAATTAACCCATATTCTTCTAAGTGAAGATTTATTCTGTCCCGGATTATAGTCTCCAGGAGTTTCCCCACTACTGATGTAGGCTGACTGGCCTGGAGTCCCAGGTTTGTCCTTCTGTCCCTTTTTGTACAGGAGAGTCACATTGGCCACTCTCCAGTCCTCGGGCACCACTCCTGTGTCCAACGAAGATTGAAAAATTGTGGCTAAAGCCTCCGCTATTTGTACCCGTGTCTCCCATAATAATCCCGTCCGGACCGGGCGATTTATCTACCTTGAGCTACTTATCTACGGGGGGGGGTGGGGCTACAAAGCTAAATGGGGTCACGTACTTGAGGGGGTGAAGGGCTGCGAGCCCTCGCTCTGTGATCTGGGGGCAACCGGAGAGGGAGAGCTCCCGCAGGGAATCCTGGAACACGTAAAGTCGGCTCAGGCACCAGTCGTCGATGTGGGTGCAATCGTTCAGCCTCAGACACTCCAATCGCTTCAAACGCACTGAAACAAAAGACACGCGTGCTACTGCCGTGTCATGTTAAGCCCCCCCACCCCCGACACGCAGAAACCCCCCCCCCAACTCCCGGAATACAATGGCATCCACACATCCCCCCCACACCTGGAATCCCCAGAGAGAGAGATAGTCGGGATGGAATGCTCTCTCTCTCTCTCTCTCTCTCTCTCCCTGGAGGGACGCCCCCTGCTTACCTAATTCCGGACAGTATTAGGCGCAGGTTGGCGAGAGCCAAGGCTTGTGTGTGTGTGTGGGGGGGGGGGGGAAGGGGGTTGACAGGATTAACAGGAGCTGAGGGGGAGGATTCCCCACTTACCCCCCCAACCCCACCACCAAGGAGGACAGTCATAGGTAAGGGGAGGGAGAGAGTGTGACAGACGCGGAGAGAGAGAGAGAGATAGTAGACACTTACCTAAGTTTTCTAACCCCTCATAGTTTATAGTTGAGCCACTGACGTCAACAGCTTCCAGAGGAAC